>NC_092090.1:66893598-67078598 GCF_045679555.1 Salvelinus alpinus | reverse complement strand
CAGATACATACACCAAGCGTCTTATTTTCCGGCCTGAACGACATTGAAGGTGGCAGTGGGTGAGTGGGCCGACCCCCCCCGGCCCATACAATGTAAAGCGCATTGAGCTGTGTGAATCATTAATCATTACATACTGTGTCCCAAATGGCATCCTATTCCGTATGTAGTGCACTACTTTTGACCGGAGGCCCACGGGCCCTTGTCAAAAGTAGCGCGCTATATCAGAAATAGAGTACCATTTGGGACTCGGGGATAATTTAACGACCCCATTCTGTGCCTACAGGGCAAACTCTCCTCAAGACCGGGTCGCTGGATGGTGTCACCTTCAGATGTGGATAGCCTCTTCAGTGTGTCATCCGCTGTAGATCACACCCACAACATCATGTCACGTTGTGACTGTGTTGACTTTGGGACCCAGGGACAGAAATAGGTCCCCTTGTTCATATAATGTTAGGCATCATGATCTAAAAGGCATCAAATACTCAGAGACTATTTGTGAATACCAACCCTGAATGTTCTCGGCTGTCATTGTGGCTCCGAACCTTGCGCCAGTTAGTTTAATGGTATTCAACAAGGTCTCAGTACATGTCGTGCTGACATGAGTAGGTACACATCGTAATGGGTATGAATATTAACATATACAGTGCATTCGGAAAGTATTCAGACCCCTTGACTTCTTCCTCATTTTGTTACGTTACAGCCTTATTCTAAAATGGATTAAATGTTATATTTTCCTCACCAATCTACACACAATAACTCAAAATGACAAAGCAAAAACTTTTTATTTTATTTTTACAAATTGAAAAAAAATGAAAAAATGAAATATTACATTTACATAAGTATTCAAACACTTTACTCAGTACTTTGTTGAAGCACCTTTGGCAGCAACTACAGCCTCAAGTCTTCTTGGGTATGACACTACAAGCTTGACACACATGTATTTGGGGAGTTTCTCCCATTCTTCTCTGCAGATCCTCTCAACCTCTGTCAGGTTGGATGGGGAGCTTCGCTGCATAGATATTTTCAGGTCACTCCAGAGATGTTCGATCGGGTTTAAGTCCGGGCTCTGGCTGGGCCGCTCAAGGACATTCAGAGACTTGTCCCGAAGCTACTCCTGCGTTGTCTTGGCTGTGTGCTTACGGTCGCTGTCCTGTTGAAAGATAAACCTTCGCCCCAGTCTGAGGTCCTGAGCGCTCTGGAGCAGGTTTTCATCAAGGATCTCTATTTACTTTGCTTTGTTCATCTTTCCCTTGATCCTGATTAGTCTCCCTGTCCCTGCTGCTGAAAAACATCCCCGCAGCATGATCCTGCCACCATCGTGCTCCACCCTAGGGATTGTGCCAGGTTTCCTCTAGACATGACGCTTGGCATTCAGGCCAAAGAGTTCAATCTTGGTTTCATCAGACCTCTTTTATTTTATGACTTGGCTGTCCTCTGTCCCTTCTCCTCCATGACATCTAAAAGACATCCAAAGTACACGTACACGTACACATTCTCTCTACACTCACACACACACACTCCCATGGTCAGAGTTCTTTAGGTGCCTCTTGGCAAACTCTAAGCGGGCTGTCATGTGTCTTTTACTGAGGAATGGCTTCGGTCTGGCCACTACCACAAAGGCCTGATTGGTGGAGTGCTGCAGAGATGGTTGTCCTTCTGGAAGGTTCCCCCATCTCCACAGAGGAACTCTGGAGCTCTGTCAGAGCGACCATTGGGTTCTTCCTGACCAAGGCCCTTCTCACCCGATTGCTCAGTTTGGCCGGGCGGCCAGTTCTAGTAAGAGTCTTAGTGGTTCCAAACTTCTTCCACTTAAGAATGATGGAGGCCACTGTGTTCTTGGGGACCTTCAATGCTACAGACATGTTTTGGTACCCTTCCCCAGATCTGTGCCTCGACACAATCCCTGTCTCGGAGCTTTACGGATAATTCCTTCGAGCTCATGGTTTGGATTTTGCTTTGACATGCACTGTCAACTGTGGAACCTTATATAGACAGGTGTGTGTCTTTCCAAATCATGTCCAATCAATTGAATTTACCACAGGTGAACTCCAATCAAGTTCTGGAAACATCTCAAGGATGACCAATGGAAACAGGATGCACCTAAGCTCAATTTCGAGTCTCATAGCAAAGGGTCTGAAAACTTACAGTACCAGTCAAAAGTTTGGACACACCTACTCATTCCAGGGTTTTTCTTTATTTTTACTATTTTCTACATTGTAGAATAATAAAATAATGAAATAACACATATGGAATCATGTAGTAAGCAAACAAGTGTTAAACAAATCCAAATATATTTTATATTTGAGATTCTTCAAAGTAGCCACCCTTTGCCTTGATGACAGCTTTGCAAACTCTTGGCATTCTCTCAACCAGCTTCACCTGGAATGCTTTTCCAACAGTCTTGAAGGAGTTCCCACATATGCTGAGCACTGCTTTCCCTTCACTCGGTGGTCCAACTCATCCCAAACCATCTCAATTGGGTTGAGGCCAGGTCATCTGATGCAGCACTCCATCACTCTCCTTCTTGGTCAAATAGCCCTTACATAGCCTGGAGCTGTGTTTGGGTCATTGTCCTGTTGAAAAACAAATGATGGTCCCACTAAGCACAGACCAGATGGGATGGCGTATTGCTGCAGAGTGCTGTGGTAGCCATGCTGGTTAAGTGTGCCTTGAATTAGAAATAAATCACAGACAGTGTCACCAGCAAAGCACCCCACACCTCCTCCTCCATGCTTCACGGTGGGAACCACACATGCAGAGATCATCCATTCACCTACTCTGCATCTCACAAAGACACGGTGGTTGGAGCCAAAAATCTCAAATTTGGACTCATCACACCAAAGGACAGATTTCCACCGGTCTAATGTCCATTGCTCGTTTCTTGGCCCAAGCCAATCTCTTCTTCTTATTGGTGTACTTTAGTAGTGGTTTCATTGCAGAACTTCGACCATAAAGGCCTGATTCACTCAGTCTCCTCTGAAAGGTTGATGTTGAGTTGTCTGTTACTTTAACTCTGTGAAGCATTTACTTGGGCTGCAATTTCTGAGGCTGGTAACTCTGATTATCTTATCCTCTACAGCAGAGGTAACTCTGGTTCTTCCTTTGAGACCAGTTTCATCATAGCACTTGATGGTTTTTGAGACTGCACTTGAAGATACTTTCAAAGTTCTTAAAATGTTCCGGATTGACTGACCTTCATGTCTTAAAGTAATGTACCTGATTGGCTCAAACGCATTAAGAAGGAAAGAAGTTCCACAAATTAACTTTTAACAAGGCACACCTGTTAATTGAAATGCATTCCATGTAAATACCTCATGGAGCTGGTTGAGAGAATGCCAAGAGTGTGCAAAGCTGTCATCAAGGCAAAGGCTGGCTACTTTGAAGAATCTCAAATATAAAATCTATTATGATTTGTTTAACACTTTTTTGGTTACTAAATGATTCCATATGTGTTATTTCATAGTTGATGTCAATGTAGAAAATAGTAAAATAAAAACTTGAATGAGTAGGTGTGTCCAAAGTTTTGACTGGTACTGTATGTAGATAAGATATTTCTGTTTTTCATTTTTCATAAATTAAATTAAATACATTTAAACAACTGTTTTCGCTTTGTCATTATGGGGTATTGTGTGTAGATAGATCTGGATTTTTTGTGTTTAATCAATTTTAAAATAAGGCTGTAACGTAACAAAATGTGGAAAAAGTCATGGGGTCTGAATACTTTCCGAAGGCACTGTATGAAAACAATATAAGTAAGGTCACTGATTGAATATGACCATTTTCTTTCATGTCTCCCCGCCCACCGTCATGAACATGTACCTTCCATCCTCTACCGGTAAGACTGTATCAAAGTCTGACCTTGTCTTTACCTCTTAGTTAATGGGTTTAATGGCTAAAGGCTATGAGCTTCCAGTTTAAAGTGGGCATGAACCGGCTACACACACGTGCACACGTGCACACCACACACACATACACACAAACACACCGAACACACGGCTCTCTAAAATCAGGTCCCGGGGCTATTATTCACTTAGATCTGTGTATCCTCCTCACTGACTGTGTCTACTGCTGCAGTACGTCTCCATCTCTCTATCCCCTTCATCCCTCTCTTCTCTACCTCCCATGCTCTCTCCTTCCTGCCACTGCCTCCATCTGTTTGCGCTCCTCCGTTTCTCTTTCCTCTTCCATCCGAGTGTCTTTCCTGTCTCTATTTAAGTCCTCCCTTTTCCTCCCTCCTCCTCTCCGCTCCCTCCTCCTCTCCGCTCCCTCCTCTCCGCTCCCTCCTCCTCTCCGCTCCCTCCTCCTCTCCGCTCCCTCCTCCTCTCCGCTCCCTCCTCCTCTCCTCTCTTGAGCTCTTTCTCAAGGGCCCTGTTCTAATTCGGTCCTCTTCCTCCAACCTAGTTTTCTATTTTCTAATCCCGTTTTACACTTTAACTGCTTGTAGGACATAAGATAGCAGGGACCCTCTCCCCTCCTCTGCCTAACCGGTTCAAAGGCATTACTGGCTGGAGGGCGGTAAAAGGCTTTTGCCAAAACTTTTATAAAAGCAACACATTTTCAGAGAGGAATTATAGAGACAGACGTTTATCCCTCCACCCCCGACACCTTCCAGTCCCTTCCTTCTGCGTCTGCTGGCAAACAACCCCACTCAGTCTGTCTGCCTGTCTGTCAGTGCCCACTCTGACACAGAGACAGGGCTCCATCTCTCTCGGACACACACTCAGACAAACACACTCAGACATGCTCAAACACTAACACATTCAGACACACACACACACACACAGTCAGACACACACACACTCGAACCACTTAAACACTCAGTCATGTGTCTGATGGCCTGGCAGGTTCTGTCACTCTTCCTCGACAGCCCCCCGTCCCCTGACGGTGCCAACCAGCCATGGAGTGTGTGTGAGAGGCAGTTCAGGCATGCATTGTATCCAGCTGAACACGCACGCACACACACACACACACACACACACACACACACACACACACACACACACACACACACACACACACACACACACACACACACACACACACACACACACACACACACACACACACACACACACACACACACACACACACACACACACACACACACACACACACACACACACACAGCTATGCGAACAAACATAGCCCACAGAAAATAAATAGGCACATCATGTACCCAGCTACCTGCAACTACAGGCACTGACTGAAAAACAGACACGCACGCACACACGCACGCACACACACACACACACACACACACACACACACACACACACACACACACACACACACACACACTCTTTGTGCCAGGGACGCAGGTGGCCTGACCCTTTGGGTCTCACACACACAGCTTAAATACAGTCTTCCATGGAAACAGCACACTGATCTACAGCGCAATCACAAACCAATATAATGTTCTGAGAATAGCCACATCCTACATGCTACATTGGGTAGTGAGCCATGCATAGGATAGTATTCTAGTCAGACAGAGCAGACTCACTAAGTGTTGTCAGTAGAGATAGTCACTGTTTCACTCATGCTCAATAATGTTCTATGAAGAGCCACTATATGCTACAGTAGTGTAGCTGGTTTGCAAACCAGCAATGACATTCTTGACAGAGCCGTATTATTAAGTGTTGTCAGTAGTAATACATCCTGTTTCACTCCTGCTCAATTGTCACTGCTCTATCTTTGCATAGCAATGCCCTGTGGCTCTATCATGTACCCCCATCCCAACATCCCAACATCCCAACAGGTCGTTGTTAAGTAGAATGTGACATGATGTCCTCCGTCTCATCTCCCCATGTCTGACTGATCTGAGACAGAACCATACGCAACCTGGCCCCAGCAGAGCGCAGCTTAAGAGCCAGCCTGCCAGGTCCGGTGTGGTTTTAAAGCAGCAAGCTGGAGAGGAGAGGAGAGGATCCAGTGATTAAAGAAGTGCCATTGTAATGAGAAGGTTGCCCTTCCAAATCCCTATGGTTGTGGTGGTGGAGGGAAGCCATAATGTGAATGGCCTCAGTGATTACCCAGCCTGCCTCAGCCTGTCAGACAAATGGATGGAGAGCAGAGCTATATAACATAACTTGGCTGCCAGAATACATTCTTTTTTTAAAAGAAGTTACAGAGGATACAGCCAAGGATATCTGCAAGGCGATATTGTTAGAAGTAACTTGTATTCATTAATTTCTCTGTCTTCATTTGATTTGCCGCAGGCTAGGCTAGACTAGGCTAGCCTGGTCCCAGATCCGACTGTGTTGTTTTACCAACTCCTATGGTCATTGTTACAGCGTCACAAACAGATCTGAACACTAAAGGAATGCTCCAGACGGTGACATGGGGATGTGGGAGGGGAATATGCTGCTGGACAGCAGCCTGTCCAGATCCAGATCAGACCAGAAGAGAACAGAGTCCCATTCAAGCCTCTTAATCACACTAGGAAAGACAACAGCATGGACACAGGAAGTCATTCGAATTTGCATCGAGATTGGTTAGACCTCTCCTGCACTCCCCTCCTCTGCTCTGTCTGTCTGTCCAACTGGGCGGGCGCTGGACATTGTGAGTGGACACAGCAGATGTTTCTGGAGGCGGAGTTAGGAGAGGGGGGAAGAAGGGGAGAGGATAAGAGGGTTTTAGCATTTAGTATCCCACAGGGGGCATAGAAGACAGCTGTGCATTGTCTATCCACGCCAACCATTGTCTGGGTTAAAACACAGAGGGAGCGGGATGGAGAGAGGCTGAGAGAGAGAGAAAGAGAGAGAGAGGGAGAGAAATGGAGCGGAGAAAGACAAGGACAGATGGGGCTAGACAGCTCAGAAAAGAGGGCAACTCCGGGATGATATGAGGGATGAGGAGTGGTGGCTGGCGGGATTGTGTCGGTGAGGACAATGGTGCAACTGGTGCTGGGTTTCACCCTCTGGAAACCCCCTCTTCTACCCTGTAGTCCCCCTCCCCCCAGACTCCCCCCTCCCCCCCGGAGCCCTCCGTGGCAAGTGTAAAAACAGGAGAACGGCTGGTCATATCGATGCAGTAGAAGTCAAGTTCAGTGGATCACCAGAGCGCATATGAAAACCCATACAGCATGTACTACACACACACCCAAATGTACAGTGAGAAAGATTCACTTTGCATGCTCCTCTCCCCTATCATGTCTTCCTGTGTCTGTCTGCCGGGCGGTGTCAAGCGCCAAGTCACTTTGTGTCTGAACTCTAAACCCACTGTCACATCCTGACCATAGAGAGCCTTTATTTTCTATGGTGGAGTAGGTCAGGGCGTGACTGAGGGTTAGTCTAGTTTATATTTTCTATGTGGGGTTCTAGGTTGTTTTTTCTATGTTGGGGTTTTTGTAGGATTCACAATTAGAGGCAGCTGGCTATCGTTGTCTCTAATTGGGGATCATACTTAAGTAGCATTTTTTTCACCTGTGGGTTATGGGATATTGTTTTGTTTTGAGTTAGTGTTGACGTCACGGTTCGTTGTTTGTTAGTTTATTGTTTATTGTTTTGTCTTTGGCTAAAGTTTCACTTCTTTATTAAACATGTGGAACTCTACGCACGCTGCGCCTCTACGAACGATCGTGACACCCACTTTTTATCCCACATCTACAGTGTCATTGAGAGAGGGAACTCAAGCGGGTAATTCACCGACTATACATAAAAAGAGAGGTCATTATTTTGAAGCAGTCACTTGAAATTAAACGGTTGTGAAACATGTGTCAGTGTGTCCACTATTAGTTCCTACCACCACTCCACTACAGTGAGGTAGAGGTTATCGTTTGCTCCAATCAAAATGTGTTGCTGCTGCATGTTGCTTCAGACTGAGTTGGTTGGAGTAGTTAGATAGGCACACGTACACACATGCAGGCAACACGCATACGGACACACACAGCACACGCATATCCACACACACCAACACACATGCAGGCAACACGCATACGGACACACACAGCACACGCATATCCACACACACCAACACACATGCAGGAAAACACAGACACACACACGAACACGAATACACGCACACTCTCTCTCTCTCTCTTGCTCTCTGTCTCTCTTTATATATCTCTCTCTCAAGGTAGATACTGTACATGTGGGGAAATAAGCCTCTGGCTATTATCATAGTCAATGGCTAACATCCTCTCTCCACTCTCGTGTATCCTCAGGTGCAGAGCCTGTGGAGGACAAGAAGGTAGCTCTCCCTGTCTGCCATATATATTATCCACACACACGTACGCGCACGCACGTACGCGCACGCACGCACACGCACGCACGCACGCACGCACGCACGCACGCACGCACGCACGCACGCACACACACACACACACACACACACACACACACACACACACACAGATCCTCTTTGAGAAATACATGTCCTCTCATGTCACTCTATATGACATACAGTGTCTTCTGAAAGTAATCATACCCCTTGACTTATTCCACATTTTGTTGATTTACAGCCTGAACTCAAAATTGTATTGCAATTATATTTTTCTCACCCATCTACACACATTACACCGTAATGACAAAGTGAAAAACGTATTTTTTTTTGGGGGGGGGGGGCAAATTTATTGAAATCTAAATACAGAAATATCTCATTCATATACACTACAGTTCAAATGTTTTGAGTCACTTAGAAATGTCCTTGTTTTTTGTCCATTAAATTAACATCAAATTGATCAGAAATACAGTGTAGACATTGTTAATGTTGTAAATGACTATTGTAGCTGAAAACGGCTGATTTTTTATGGAATATCTATAGAGGCAGAGTTGCAAAGAAAAATCCATATCTCAGACTGGCTAATAAAAATAAAAGATTAAGATGGGCAAAAGAACACAGACACTGGACAGAGAAACTCTGCCTAGAAGGCCAGCATCCCGGAGTCGCCTCTTCACTGTTGATGTTGAGACTGGTGTTTTGCATCTACTATTTAATGAAGCTGCCAGTTGAGGACTTGTGAGGCGTCTGTTTCTCAAACTAGACACTCTAATGTACTTGTCTTCTTGCTCATTTGTGCACCGGGGCATCCCACTCCTCGTTCTATTCTGAAGGAAGTAGTACACAGCGTTGTACGAGATCTTCAGTTTCTTGGCAATTTCTCGCATGGAATAGCCTTCATTTCTCAGAACCAGAATAGACTGACGAGTTTCAGAAGAAAGTGCTTTGTTTCTGGGCATTTTGAACCTGTAATCGAATCCACAAATGCTGATGCTCCAGATACTCAACTAGTCTAAAGAAGGCCAGTTTTATTGCTTCTTTAATCAGGACAACAGTTTTCAGCTGTGCTAACATAATTGCCAAAGGGTTTTCTAATGATCAATTAGCCTTTTAAAATGATAAACTTGGATTAGCTAACACAGCGTACCATTGGAACACAGGAGTGATGGTTGCTGATAATGGGCCTCTGGACACCTGTAGATCTCCCATTAAAAATCATCAGTTACCAGCTACAATAGTAATTTACAACATTTGATGTTATTTTAACGGACCAAAAATTTGCCTTTCTTTCAAAAATAAGGACATTTCTAAGTGACCCCAAACTTTTGAACGGTAGTGTTAATATTCACACCTCAATACTTTGTAGAAGCACCTTTGGCAGCGATTGCAGCTGTGAGTTTTTCTCGGTAAGTCTCTAAGAGCTTTCCACACCTGGATTGTGCAAAATGTACCCATTATTCTTTTCAAAATTCTTCAAGCTTTGTCAAATTGGTTGTTAATCATTGCTAGACAACCCTTTTAGGTTTCAAGTAGATTTAAGTCAAAATTGTAATTCGGCCACTCAGGAACATTCACTGTCTTCTTGGTAAGCAACTCCAGCATAGATTTGGCCTTGTGTTTTAGGTTATTGTCCTGCTGAAAGGTGAATTCATCTCTCAGTGTTTATCAGGGATCAAGATAAGACCCAGATGGAGACTGTCGAAGTAACAATGTTTATTGTAGCAACCGGGCAAGCAAAGACAGTACCCCCCCCCCATCCCCCCCTCTCTAGGGACGCCACTTGGCGTTCCACCTGGGCGGATACCTGGTTGACTGGGGTGCCAGTCCTAGATATCTTTAGCGGGAACCTAGTCAACCAGGTACTGGAAACCCCTGCCCTGTGGTCGAACCCTCAGAAGGCGTCTCAACGTGTACGCTGGCTGGCCATCGATGACACAGGGGGAGGGATGGGCCTAGAAACAGAAGACAAGGGACAGTCAGACATGGTTTTGACTCTAGACACAGAAAAGATAGGAAAAATACAGAGGGTACAGAGCAACAGAGGACGAACAGCAGAGGGGCTAATGATCTTGGAGCGGGGGGGACAGGTCTCGGCTTCTGGGGGTGTAGCCGCAGCCCTATAGCAACGTGTCAGTGCCTCAGACTTGACCTTCTTGGATACCGGTCGGTGCTGCAGAAGCGAAGTGGTCCGGGCCTTACTGCACCCCTCCCTGAGGTCCTGGTACTCTGCGGAGCTGGCGGAGTGGTCCGGGGCAATTTCCAAGCCCCTAGGAAGACGTCCCGGGGCTGGCAGAGCTGACTTCAGGCAATGAGTGTGGCAGGACGGGCTCCAGCCCACGATTGCACCAGTAGCCCAGTCAATGGAGGGATTGTGTCGCTGGAGCCAAGATAATCCCAATACCATGGGAACCTGCGGAGACTCAACCAGCAGCAATTGGATCATCTCCCTGTGGTTCCCCGACACTCGTAGGTTGACGGGGGTGGTCTGGTGGGTGACACAGCCTATAGAGCGCCCGTCCAGCCCTCTAACACCCATGCGAATGGAGAGGGGTTGAGTGGGGATGCCCAGCTTGGACGCCAGGGTAACGTCCATGAGACTCACATCAGCCCCCGAGTGGAGAGACTTGGACTGGTCGCCCCACAGCAGGGTGGCATGGAGAGAGGGGCTGAGGGAACTGAGACTGAGGGAATCAGGCCTTCATGGTCTAATTGCTGCAAAGAAACCACTACTAAAGGACACCAATATGAATAAGAGACTTGCTTGGGCCAAGAAACTCGAGCGATGGACATTAGACCGGTGGGAATCTGTCCTTTGGTCTGATGAGTCCAAATTTGAGATTTTTGGTTGCAACCGCCGTGTCTTTGTGAAACGCAGAGTTGGTGAACGGATAATCTCTGCATGTGTGGTTCCTACCGTGAAGCATGGAGGAGGAGGTGTGAATGTGTGGGGGGGCTCTGCTGGTGACACTGTCTGTGATTTATTTTTAATTCAAGGCACGCTTAACCAGCATGGCTACCACAGCATTAGGCAGCGATACGCCATCCGATCTGGTTTGCGCTTAGTGGGACCATCATTTGTTTTTCAACAGGACAATGACTCAAAACTCACCTCCAGGCTGTGTAAGGTCTATTTGACCAATAAGGAGAACGATTGAGTGCTGCATCAGATGACCTGGCCTCCACAATCATCTGACCTCAACCCAATTGAGATGGTTTGGGATGAGTTGGACCGCAGAGTGAAGGGAAAGCAGTGCTCAGCATATGTGGGAACTCCTTCAAGACTGTTGGAAAAGCATTCCTTATGAAGCTGGTTGAGAGAATGCCAAGAGTGTACAAAGCTGTCATCAAGTCAAAGGGTGGCTAATTTGAAGAACATAAAATATAATATATCTTTTGATTTAACTTTTTTTGTTACTACACGATTCATAGTTTTCATGTCTTCACTATTATTCTACAATGTAGAAAATAGTACAAATAAAGAAAAACTCTGGAATGAGCAGGTGTGTCCAAATGTTTGACTGGTACTCTATGTACATATTTTTTTACCCATCTACCAATAGGTGCCATTCTTTATGAGGCATTGGAAAACATCCCTCTTTGCTGTGGTTGAATCTGTGCTTGAAATTCACTGCTCGACTGAGAGACCTTACAGATAATTGTATGTGTGGGGTATAGAGATGTGGTAGTCATTCAAAAATCCTGTTAAACACTATTATGGCACACAGAGTGAGTCCCTGCAACGTATTATGTGATTTGTTAAGCACATTTTTACTCCTGAACTTATTAAGGCTTGCCATAACAAAAGGGTTGAATGCTTACTGACTCAAGACATTTCAGATTTACATTTTTTATTCATTTGTAAAAAAAAAAATTAAAAAAAAAGATTTCCACTTTGACATGAGCTATTGTATGTTGGCCATTGACAGAAAATCTCAATTGAATCCATTTTAAATTCAGGCTGTAACACAACAAAATGTGGAAATAGTCAAGGGGTGGGAATACTTTCTGAAGGTACTGTAACTATACTGTACAGTGTAATATATCAGAGATGGGACCAAGTTACGATTATTAGAGTCACAAGCAAGTCTCAAGTCACAAGGTTCAAGTCTCAAGTCGAGTTCCAAGTCGAACGGGTCGAGTCTCGAGTCAAGACCAAGTCACGCATTCTAAGAGCAAGTCACGTCGAGTCACAAGTTTTTCCAAGACAAGTCTCAAGTCAAGTAAAAAAAAAAAAATATTCATGCAAATCTTAAGGTAAATGATGTCACATCGTTGTTCAGTGACGACGGTAATTTGTCTAATGATCATAATACATTTCTTAATTTTGGTAAAATAGTGTTATTTTATCCTTTATGTATTCATATAGCTGGTATTCTTAAAAACTGAACATGTCTAATTCACAAGTGTCAGATAGACTGGTCCCAGATTGACATTCAGAGCCGTAAGGTTCTATCTAAAACAATATATATATATATAAATGTGTCAGCATTTTGATACTCTGTACTTAAGGTACCTTTTAAGGTGAGGACCTTAATGGATTATGACAAAATAATTCACTACAAAACAATTCTGAGATCTGGGATGTGAAAACTGATGCTCAATATCGCAGAACTATGCTTATTGCAGATAGAACCTTATAGTCCTAATGTCACAAAATCTGTGTCTATTTATTGAGGCTACCAGACAGCCCTTTCCATTATGTTATCAACAACCCATTTTGATTATGTAAAGCTTCATAACTCAAATATACATTTCAAGCAATTTTGACATACCAAAAGACCAGTAGGCCTATCCTAGTAATTGTTGCTTGACACCCCATTGCTGGTGAGCCTGCAAAATAAACAGTTCATATTCTTGATCACCCACATTTTTTGGGAGCTGGATATTGATACAAAAATGAACTGCATTTTATTCCTTTTCAGCTGAAAGTCATTAATGTTCAAAGTCAATATCAACCACGAATATCATGTCACATTTGAACTTCTCTGGAGTTCAGAGCAAGGAGGGTCACACAGCCTACCTGTACGCAGCGGAAGATGCAGGATCGGATAGAAAGCATGATCTGTCTGTAACCTTTTTCTTCCTCACAAATATCGTAATTAATTCGCCGGAATATGTTACATCGTCATCCCATAAGTATAGAAGGTAGTGAGATGTCACAGCTATCTTTGGACGTGTAGCCAGTACCACCACTGAGCACAGGAGGTTGGTGGCACCTTAATTGGGGAGGACAGGCTCGTGGTAATGACTGGAGCGGAATCAGAGGAAGGGTATCAAATACATAAAACACAAGGTTTCCTCTCCTCCATTTGCTCCATTCCAGACATTTTTAGAAGCCGTCCTCCCCTCAGCAGCCTCCACTGCCACTGAGGTATATAATTATGACCCACCCAAACTAGGCCTATCCTAGTTTGGGTGGGAAACAGTAAAATGATCAATGAAATCACCAGCTTATTGTTCTGGCAAAGATGAGTCCGTAGCCAATTGCTGAACTGAATTTTAATTTGATAATATACGCTACTCTGTTTTTGCCAGGGAAAACCGGAGAAATTAAACAATTGCTTTCTGGTCACTAATCTGGATATGTGTGCCTGCCTTTGCGAGTCAATGCTGATGACTGGTTATTGGTCAACAGTCACGAAGCGCAACTTTTTGGTTCTGAAGCACAGATTACAAGAATTTGGTGCAATGCCGTAGGCCTATGTTAGTAACCAAATGGAATAAACAAAGGTATAAATATAAAATACAAATGGTAGGCTATATTTGACAGTTTGCTGGTCCAATCAGAGGGCGCAGTGTACGTTTCATTAGACAATTTGCCCTTTTTTTTGCAAGTGTGATGCTGTCTCTGGCTGCGTGGAAAATAGCCTAATCCACGGAGACTCTGTGCCACAAAACGAGTGACGAAACGTTACAAAATCTGGCCAGATACTTTCAAGTCGTCAGTCTCAAGTCTAAATTGAGTCCCGAGCCTTGAGTCCTCATGTCGAAGTCAGGTCTCAAGTTGTTTTATTTTCTATCCAGTCAAGTCTCAAGTCATCACCTCCGTAATGTATGGTTTTGATGCCAGGGGGAAATCATTAGAACTGTTGCTACAATGCAATAGCTTTTCTGTTCACATCATTAAAGCAGCAATTTCAACCGATTTTTCTCAATTACCCTCTTCGCCATCATAATTGATAAATGTATAGTACATCGCTCTTTTTCGCTCTCTCTCTCTCCCTCTGTTTTACACACACACACACACACACACACACACACACACACACACACACACACACACACACACACACACACACACACACACACACACACACACACACACACACACACACACACACACACACACACACACGCACACACACGTACGTTCCCTCTCTCGCATTGTTGAGTACGGTTGGAGTCAGATAGTTGAATATATTAGTGCCTCCCTATATTCTTAGAATTAGTGGTGACTCGAGGAACCCTGAAGATTCTCAAGGAATCCCTGGAGTTCCTCAAGGAGCTATTTGTAGCTTTAGTTAGTTGAGGGGTTCTTTGAGGAACCTTTAATGTTTCAATGTAGCAAAGGGTTCCCGGAGAAACTCTGGACTGGAGGCGTGGCTTTCAGATAGATATTTTTAGGCCTCCCAGGGGTGTAAATGTCATTCCTGTTCATCTGTTCTGTTGTGTTGTCATCCCATGTTAAGGTTGAAAACTGACAGTTTGTAGCTTTAATGAGGCTTACAGAGGTGAATGAGTTCCTCTACAGCACAGCCTACGCAAATCCCAAAGTTGGAATTGTTACCGCTTTATTACCATATGTAATCAGCAATATTAATGCTATTCATATTAGATGATGTAATATGCATTTAAAAAATTATGTACTTGCTGTGTATAAACAGGAATTACATTTACTCTAACGGGTGGCCAAAAGGAACTAGCTGAAAGCCACACCTCCATTAAGCCACGCCTCCAATCTTCTGATAGGCTGCCACCTCTACAATATATTATTAAAAAGGTTCACAAAAAGGTTATAGTTTGAACCTTTGCACAAGGGTTTCTCAAAGAACGTTTTCAAAGGGGTTCCTCGAAGGTACCCTTTTGAACTGGCAATTTTTTGAATTCCAAAATGTTCTTCCAGGCTCCTTTACTTCTAAGAGTGTAGGCAATTCAATACCTAGCAGATGAGTGGAATTCTAGTAGCTGGCATGCATTACACAGATATATGCAGCAGAGAAGGCCTCAGTGGACCAGTGGTCCTTATATTCCACACCAGGGAAGCAGGCAAGGATGTGCTCAAACTACTTAAACAGAACAGGCCTGGCTCCATGCACCACGTTACTGTTACAAGTCACGCTGTTACTCACCACGTTACCATTACAAGTCACATTGCAGCGTATCACCTCTCACTAGTCAGCAGTGAGTACACATGATCCTCGGTCCTCAGCTCAACAAAACAACTCTATGGAGAAGAGGAGAGAGAGGTTGCATCCCAAATAGCATCCTATACCCTATATAGTTCACTACTTTTTACCAGGGCCCTATATATGGGATAGGGTGCCATTTAGGAGGCAACCAGAGAGAAGTCAGGACACTTCTAAGAACATAACATCCGAAATAGGCTGACAAACAACAGGGCCTGGTGTTCTCTGTGTGTTCTTGGTTTATTCAGTAGAAAGCAGCAGCACACAGGGGTGGTGATTCAGAAAGGCCTCATGTTTCAAAGGGAACGTTTTCTCCGAATGGGAGCGGTATAAATAAAAACCCAGGAGTGCCTCTGGTGAGGAGTTAGTTTGGGACTCTGCGTGAGCTTTGGTTCACAATGGGCCGTGTGTGTGTGTGTGAGTGGCTACACAGAGTGTACAAAACATTAGGAACACCTTCCTAATATTGAGTTGCACCCCTTTTTGCCCTCAGAACAGCCTCAATTCATCAAGCAATGGACACAACAAGGTGTGAAAAGCGTTCCACAGGGGTGCGTTCCACCTGCGTTCCACTGGCCCAACTGTTTCCACAGTTGTGTCAAGTTAGCTGGATGTCCTTTGGGTGGTGGACCATTTTTGATACACAAGGGAAACTGTTGAGCATGAAAAACCAGCAGCTTTGCAGTTCTTTACACGCTCAAACCGGTGCGCCTGGCACCTAGTACCATACCCCGTTCAAAGGCACTTAAATCTTCTGTCTTGCCCATTCACCCTTTGAATGGCACACACACACAATCCGTGTCGAAATTGTCTCAAGGCTTAAATCCACTTCATTCGGAAGGACTTTTAACAGGTGACATCAGTAAGGGATCATAGCTTTCAACTGCGTTCACCTAGTCAGTCTGTCATGGAAAGAGCAGGTGTTCCTAATGTTTTGTTCACTCAGAGTATATGTATGTGTGTGTGTCTGTATGTGTGAGAGAGTGAAATAGTCACATGGGCCTGTTATGTTACACGTCCACACACATGATCCATCCCATATGTGCTGCGTTGAGCCATGTTCACTCTGCTCTGTACTCCGTGGGGACCAGGACCAGGGCCAGGGCTAACTCAAGCATTTCACTTTTAAAAGCACAATGCATGTGTCACGTGGGACCCTCTGCATGGGTCGTCACTAGTTACCACAGCCACAAAGTCATAATTATGGCTAAACGCTGCCTATTTCTAAAATGTATCTTCTTAAAATCTGATTTAAACGTACATTTTAACCAACATTAACCGCACTGCTAACCTTATGCCTAACCCAAACCTTAAATGAAAACCAAAAAGCGAATTTCTGTTTTCATAAATTTTTATGTTCTAGCAAATTTTTACTTTGTGGCTGTGGTAACTAGTGACAACCCTCTGCCTGGGCCAGAGTGGGAGATACTCCCCCTGGGAGTGGGGGTGTATAGAATAAATCAAATAGGAAGTGGTTCATTTACAGAGTAGGCTAAAAAGTATCCTTCTCAACCCCTCCCTTTAAGGTAATATGCTAGCTTAATAACATCTGTGTGAGCCTGAATCTGAACCTGCATCTCTCTAGCGCAGCACAGCTGGAGAGACTAAAGCCTAGCCGCCTGCCTGGCCACCGTGCCTCAGCCTGCTTCCCAAATGGCAACCTCTTCCTTATGTGCCATAGGGCTTTGGTCACAAGTAGTGTGCTATGTATTGGATAGGGTGCTATTTGGTATGCAGCCCAGCTTCCAGCTCCTATCCCCTAGCTCCCCTGCCCACCCCATCCCGGCCTGTTAATGGTACAGGTCGGGCTTAGTGAGGGTAATTACTACAGTGGTACTGTGCTCTGAGCCTGAATCTGAACCTGCATCTCTCTAGCGCAGCACAGCTGGAGAGACTAAAGCCTAGCCGCCTGCCTGGCCACCGTGCCTCAGCCTGCTTCCCAAATGGCAACCTCTTCCTTATGTGCCATAGGGCTTTGGTCACAAGTAGTGTGCTATGTATTGGATAGGGTGCTATTTGGTATGCAGCCCAGCTTCCAGCTCCTATCCCCTAGCTCCCCTGCCCACCCCATCCCGGCCTGTTAATGGTACAGGTCGGGCTTAGTGAGGGTAATTACTACAGTGGTACTGTGCTCTGCCTGGACCCCCCCCCCCCCATGGCCATACTGAGACTGTTTGAGCAGTTGTGTTTTCTTTGTGCGGCCAGGCCTGCTATCACATTACTGCACACATGCTGATGCAGCATCAACCCACCAAACCCCCTCCCCTACCCACCTACCCAGCCCCAGCGCCAGCACCAACCCCTCCCCCGGTTCTGATCTGCTCCCTCAGGACCCCTACTTTTCACCAGGCAAGGAACCAGGCCCTCCCCACATCTACATCTTTATCCACCTCAGTGCCGGCCCTCTCTCTCTTTCTGCCTCTCTCTCTCTCTCTCTCTCTCTCTCTCTCTCTCTCTCTCTCTCTCTCTCTCTCTCTCTCTCTCTCTCTCTCTCTCTCTCTCTCTCTCTCTCTCTCTCTCTCATCTCTGCTGATCTACAGTTGAGGATTATTCACAGAGCTATCGCTACGAACAGATATGTGTCACACCTTGATCCATCAGTGGGGAGTGGTGTCTTTTCTGTGGGGAGGAGGAGACTAGTTTTTTCAGCTAAAACTGGAGCATGTTTATCGGGGGATGGTGAACCGTCTGTGGGACTTTGTAGTGGTGTGGGGCGTCAGGGGGGTTCTATGTGCGGTGGACAGTGTGTGGACGGGGGTTTGGATTTAACTTTCTAGTCTGTTAAAATGAAGTAAAGTTAGTTTGGGCCAAATATTTTTTATTATTCGCTCTCTTTCTCTTTTTGCCTCTCCCTTTCTCTCTTTCTCTCCTTTTCTCTGTCTGTTCTCCATCTGCTCTCCCTGGCTGAATTGGCGTGGTTACAAACCTCAGCTGCCAGCATGGCTAAAATCACATCAGCTTGAGTTTGTGATGGTGGCTCCAAACGTCCAGGACCTGGGATGTACAGTATATTGCACTAGGCAGGAAAGGTCTGGGAAGAAATACACCTGAAGATGACCTCCACATGAACAAGGAAAGACTCACACAACACAAAGAAAAGAGTCTCAGTGGAGGTAGTATAGTGGGGGGCATGGCTAGCTAGCTGACTCGAGACTGTTGCAGAGAAAAAGGGATTGGTCAGTGTGTTTATTTTTCCCTGCCTGCAGAAAGGGGTTAATTGATGGTTTTGGATATGCTTACCTAGAAGGAGGAATAGGGGTTTTCTCTCTCTCTCTCTCTCTCTCTCTCTCTCTCTCTCTCTCTCTCTCTCTCTCTCTCTCTCTCTCTCTCTCTCTCTCTCTCTCTCTCTCTCTCTCTCTCTCTCTCTCTCTCTCTCTCTCTCTCTCTCTCTCTCTCTCTCTCTCTCTCTCTCTCTCTCTCTCTCTCTGAGCTCCAGTGAGCTTGTAAAGTCAGCAGCCATACATTATGGTATAATAATAATCCTGGTTTTATTGGGATTGCAGAGGGGGGAGGGGGGGGGGGTTAAGTGGTTATGAAGCACAATTCATGCTCTGCACAAAAGAGGACTGTACTGCTATATACATATACTGTACCGGCTGTTCCTCCACATACTCACAGACAGAGACCTTATTGGAAGTGTGGTTTTCATTGGTACGTAGATAGAGCACAATGCTCCGTGTGTTTGTGAGTGTGTGTGTGTATGTGTATGTGTGTGACCACTATGTGTGAATCAGTGTTGGTGGTATTAACGACATGCTGGTATTTAAACAACTCCTATAACAATGGGGCTTAAGTCTATCATTGTGCCCACACTCTGCGTGTTACAGAGCCAATGGTACCCGTCTGCTTAATTAACCAGCATGATGCAGTCACTCCATTGACATGACAAGTGTACAGGAAATACGTCATTACCACATACGGCCTTATATCAATACATTTCCCCATCAACATTCCTACGACAGTTCAAAAGCGTCCGATAGAGATTTCTTACCACAAGATTAAATTAAATATTGGCAGGTCAAAAGTGTCCAATATTAGATTTCTAGAACATGACCAGGCCTTTGCATAAGGAGCTAGATGTGTCAGGATAAGCTCTGAAAACCGTTCCGTCTAGGTGGGTTTAGGTAAAGGTCAGTGAATAAATGTCGGAGGGAGTTCAAACATCATCCAAGGCTCCTGCCAGAGATCGAACTTCAGCAAGCAGCTCCTCAAAGAGACCTGAAGCACTCTAAAGGGCTTTAAAGGACAGAAAATGTACAAATTACTTGGCCTGGCCTTCTATATAATATATCTTGCTTTTCCCTATATATCACAAAGCCCTCTACGCTGGTGTTTGTAACCAGGTAGAAGCATGAAGGATTGCTGGTTGTGATGATGGGCATTTATAGGAAGTGGTGTTTAGTATTTACTGTGTTTTTCACAGATGACTGATTTGCCCTTTAGGAGTCTGAAGATGGCTGTGTTCTGCTGTAACATTCTTATGGCCAAACTGTGGGGAATGTTGACACTGTGCCAGCCTGGAAGCCAGCCTTCATGGCCTTGGCACAGAGAGAGAGAAGACCTACTGTCTCCCTCAATACATAGAGGGGCTGGGGGGACCGGGGGTCATGCCAGCGGAAAATGCCCCTGGTAGGATGGGCACGGGGTGTGGAGCAACGGCTGTCTCCCGAAAACAACTCCTGGCAGGCCTTGATATCTCCTTTATTGAGACCTAACAAGATGGACTGGTAAAATTAGCCCTCTTAAATTGGACACTTGTTACATGGAGTGAGGGAGTGTTGTGTCTCGGGTAAATGGCTTGAATTGAATCACAGAGAATGCATCTCAGTAACTCCTAACAACCGGAATTAGATTACTTATAATGTAGTGTTCATGGTGGAGTCAGGGGTGATGGGTAAAATCAGACGAGGGCAGATGTGGGCAGAATATGTTGATGTGAGATGGCACACATGTTCAAAACGTGTGTGTGTGGTAGTTGCACGCTCACACCCCTGGCACAAGGTTGGTTGACGAGTGCATTACCTCCCCACCCTAGCCAATAGAAATGCATCACAATCTGCACCATGTTCAACAACATTCCGTTTTTATGCTCACATTATATGTCTGTTCCCCGTCAACTGGTTCAGCTGGTTGAGGCTTTCAACGTGAAATTCAACAGCCAGTCACAAAAACAACATTCCTCTCTAGGCAGAGGCAGAGGGTGAGTCCCAAACGGCAACGTATTCCCTATATAGTCCACTACTTTTGACCAGGGCCCCAGGTCAAACGTAGTGCACTATATGGGGAATAGGGTGCCATTTGGGACGCATGAAGCCCTTGTACACAAGATCAGCTGGTGGAGGCAAGGAGCCGTGCTCAGGATTCTTGGCAGCTCCTTCAGTGGACAGGACCGTTTACTGGGTTGCTATATCACCACATAGCCTCCGGCAGAAGACGGCTTTTACAGTGAAGTTAATATGGCTACGTCAAACCAAAACATTTCACTTGAAACTTTTAGTCTTATCTGAGAAAGACAGGTCTTCTTGGAAAATCTAGTTACTGTACTAAATGAATGGCAACACATGAACATAACTCATTATACAACCCTCCCATCTTCCCTCATGTACAGTAGCTCTCTGTTTCAACCAAACAATTATATATGGTCTCTCATCTACTTGCACATCATCATCTGCTCATCTATCATTCCAGTGTTAATTTGCTGAATTGTAACTACTCCCCTACTATGGCCTATTTAATGCCTTACCTCCTCACGCCACTTTCTTTTTCTCTATTGTGTTATTGACTGTACGCTTGTTTATTCCATGTGTAACTCTGTGTTGTGGTTTGTGTCGCACTGCTTTGCTTTATATTCGCCAGGTCGCAGTTGTAAATGAGAACTTGTTCTCAACTAGCCTACCTGGTTAAATAAAGGTGAAATAAAAATTAATTAATTAATAAAAATCTAGTCGTATACTGTACCCGTAGGCTATATACAGTGGGGAGAACAAGTATTTGATACACTGCCGATTTTGCAGGTTTTCCTACTTACAAAGCATGTAGAGGTCTGTAATTTTTATCATAGGTACACTTCAACTGTGAGAGACGGAATCTAAAACAAAAATACAGAAAATCACATTGTATGATTTTTAAGTAATTAATTTGCATTTTATTGCATGACATAAGTATTTGATACATCAGAAAAGCAGAACTTAATATTTGGTACAGAAACCTTTGTTTGCACTTACAGAGATCATACGTTTCCTGTAGTTCTTGACCAGGTTTGCACACACTGCAGCAGGAATTTTGGCCCACTCCTCCATACAGACCTTCTCCAGATCCTTCAGGTTTCGGGGCTGTCGCTGGGCAATACGGACTTTCAGCTCCCTCCAAAGATTTTCTATTGGGTTCAGGTCTGGAGACTGGCTAGGCCACTCCAGGACCTTGAGATGCTTCTTACGGAGCCACTCCTTAGTTGCCCTGGCTGTGTGTTTCGGGTCGTTGTCATGCTGGAAGACCCAGCCACGACCCATCTTCAATGCTCTTACTGAGGGAAGGAGGTTGTTGGCCAAGATCTCGCGATCCATGGCCCCATCCATCCTCCCCTCAATACGGTGCAGTCGTTCTGTCCCCTTTGCAGAAAAGCATCCCCAAAGAATGATGTTTCCACCTCCATGCTTCACGGTTGGGATGGTGTTCTTGGGGTTGTACTCATCCTTCTTCTTCCTCCAAACACGGCGAGTGGAGTTTAGACCAAAAAGCTCTATTTTTGTCTCATCAGACCACATGACCTTCTCCCATTCCTCCTCTGGATCATCCAAATGGTCATTGGCAAACTTCAGACGGGCCTGGACATGCGCTGGCTTGAGCAGGGGGACCTTGCGTGTGCTGCAGGATTTTAATCCATGACGGCGTAGTGTGGTACTAATGGTTTTCTTTGAGACTGTGGTCCCAGCTCTCTTCAGGTCATTGACCAGGTCCTGCCGTGTAGTTCTGGGCTGATCCCTCACCTTCCCCATGATCATTGATGCCCCACGAGGTGAGATCTTGCATGGAGCCCCAGACCGAGGGTGATTGACCGTCATCTTCAACTTCTTCCATTTTCTAATAATTGCGCCAACAGTTGTTGCCTTCTCACCAAGCTGCTTGCCTATTGTCCTGTAGCCCATCCCAGCCTTGTTCAGGTCTACAATTTTATCCCTGATGTCCTTACACAGCTCTCTGGTCTTGGCCATTGTGGAGAGGTTGGAGTCTGTTTGATTGAGTGTGTGGACAGGTGTCTTTTATACAGGTAACGAGTTCAAACAGGTGCAGTTAATACAGGTAATGAGTGGAGAACAGGAGGGCTTCTTAAAGAAAAACTAACAGGTCTGTGAGAGCCGGAATTCTTACTGGTTGGTAGGTGATCAAATACTTATGTCATGCAATAAAATGCAAATTAATTACTTAAAAATCATACAATGTGATTTTCTGGATTTTTGTTTTAGATTCCGTCTCTCACAGTTGAAGTGTACCTATGATAAAAAGTACAGACCTCTACATGCTTTGTAAGTAGGAAAACCTGCAAAATCGGCAGTGTATCAAATACTTGTTCTCCCCACTGTATAAATTCCCATGTATGTGCTGTTCGCTTATGTATTATAAAGTGAGGTCTCAAGCAAGCAGGCAGTAAGGCAGGCAGTGTAGCATGCATACCATAGGGAGAAGAGGGTAGAGGGAGGAGAGGGAGCTGTGGGTTGGGAGGCTGGTGGTGCTGCTCATTATGGTGACTCAATGGCCAGGGGGGGGACAGAGTGACTGAGAGGTGTGGGGTCCCCTGGGTCCCAGCTCTGCCTTCCTCAGCAACTTTACCCCAGCTCACAGACTGACTGAACACGCACAGGAACAACGCAGCCAGACGCCTGGGGACCCAAGCCGCAGCAGCCGCGGAGCCCAGATTCACTTTTAACAGTTTCCAACAGAATTAAACAGACCCCAAACTTTTCTCTTTACATAAGACAAGAACATTTGCATATTGTTATATGCCATAAGAGACATAAGAGACAAAGCCTGGCAAAGCGGGGTATTGTGTGCCAGACTTTAAAAAGCACTTAAGCAGATTTATAGAAGTAGGAACTTACTGAAATTAAGTGGAGGAGAGTTTGTGCTTAGAGAATGTTTATTTCTCAATCTCTGATAGCTAATTTTCTTAAAAGTAAAAAAAAAACTAAGGGAGTATTTAAAGAGTGAGACGGCGGGGATGTTCGTTACAGATGGATCTGTTCGGCTTTGATGAAGAAATTGTTCCATTTGAGACTTCTAATAACTCAATGTGTTTCGAGGTGATTCTAAAAAGCATATTTCTCTTCGTAGGTTAGATGAAAAAGATCTATGATTCTTGTGAGTTACGTTAATGAAGGGCATTCGTAAAATGTTCATTTTCAGTCTAGGAAGTGCTAGGATTAAAAAACGCTTGTGTCAAATCCGATCGTCCTTTAATGAATATGCTACTCAAATAAAATCATGTGGTGCTGTGCTGTAATTTCCTGGCTCAGCCAGAATAGAGCGGTGCAACTTATCATATCGGACATGTTTTAACTCTCATCTCAATATAAATTATTTTCTGCAGTAGATGCCACAGCAGTGAAATATTGGAGAGAAGAAAAATCAAAATGAAATGTTGCCATTTCTCTGTTTCTCTCCTCAAATGTTTACTCGTGAAATTGCAATGTAATGAAATGAAATGTGACAGGTCAGCATTTGAGGAGAATGGTGGCTGTCAAAAAGCTAATGTTGCAAAAAGGCCTATGAAGCGATGTATGACAGATCCCTTAATCAGTGTTCAGAATCAAAACGTCAATACTGTATGTTACTTTCTTGCTTTCCTATTTGTCTTGATTAAACAATCTGCCTTATTAGCTAGTCATTACGAATCACGATGAAGTAAGCATAAATAATAATGATGCATTCAGTTACAGTAGCTTGTGTTCTACAGGTTGGTTTTAGGCCACAATTACCTGGTAGAATACAACAAATACATAATACTGCAAATATGTATTACGTAAGCTTTGTCCGGTTTTAGCTGTGGCCTCTGGTGCGCATTTCAATACTTGCAATGAACCAGTACAGTAGCTAAAAGGCCTAACATGCTAAGAAATAGGGTACTGTGTTAAATAAAGCAGAATAGTTACCTTATTATTTTAAACGCCATAAACCTTCCCTCATAAACCGTAGCCTCTATAAACCAGAGCCTAGCTTGTCGTAATGGAAATTTCAAGTGGAGCAAAAACCAGGTAGTGAGGATGCGTCTCAAATGGCACCTTTTCCACTTTTTAGTGCACTACTTTTGACCAGAGCCCTATTGGCCCTGGTCAAAATGGTCAAAAGTAGTGCACCACTTAGGAAATACGGTGTCATTTGAGACACAGCCTGAGTGATTGCAGCCACCACAGCAAAGGCTCATGGGAGTTGACCCCTGACCTTTGTCATAATGAACCTGTACCCCACTTCTCATGCTGTTCTGGCCTGTTTTCTACAGCTGTTTTTCTCACCATGTGCTCAATACTGTTCTAATACTGTTTCTACTGCAGCTCATGATTCATTCAAACTGGGTTGTATTCACAGCCTTGTCACACGTGATACAAGTCAGTAGTCCACGTCCGTCCCTGTCTGAGGACGTGGGGAGATGAGGTTGAAACCGGCAACAGTGAGCACTGTTAACTTCAAGTAGGTTTTGGTTTTGCTGGGGCGATGATGGTGGGGATGGCAGAAGGGTGAAAGCATCTGCCTTTAGTGCCGAAGGTTGCATGTTTGAATCCAGCGATAGTTGTTTTGGAGATTTTTGTTTTAAGCCTATCCCAGAACATACCCCTTACCTTAATCATTTAGAGTTAATGACTAACCTTAAGATTTCAGAGTTAATGCATAAACTTAACGCTAACCTTAAACATTTGGAGTTCATGCCTAAACGTAACCTTAAACACTTTGAAATTTGACTTTTGGAGCAACTTTGAGATTTGACGTTTGAGGAACATGAATGAATGGCTAATTCTGATGTGAGACTGTGAGAGCTTGTTGCAGCATTCAACCTTGGTAAGACAAGCTTGCTCTACTCTGGGACCAAAATAAGCAGAATTGAACAAAACAATGATTTAGCATTTCAAGTGTGGTGCTATCTCGCTTATAATACGTCTGGGGATATTTTCTCCCCTTGAAGCTGGAGCTCCACAGGGTTTAACTCCCATCAATATAACAGCCCAAGTCTCTCTCTTGTTACCGGGAGGATTGACCTGATTTGTGAATCCCCCCTTTGGTAATCTCTGCTACGTTTATAATGTGCAACCCAAGCCCTACATTACCTTCACAGAGCAGGCCTCGCGCGGATCATCCTTCAATCTTTTCACATTGGATTTATTTAGCGACAGTTAGAGGTTTCATGTGTCTGTTTATTATTTGATTGACTGCATGGCACAATGTTTTTACATGTTTTTTTAACACACTGCCACATTACGGATTCAGCTCAGATCAGCTTGCATCATATGTGTTTGAGACCAATTCACCACCACATGAAATCTCTCTCTCTCTCTCTCTCACTCTCGTTTATCTATGGTATCTCAGGCCTTGAATCTCTTTCCAGCAGACAACATAACCCTGCTAGCTTATAGATTCCCATTCATTACATTTAATTTACAGCATGATCATGCCAAGGCATTTAGGTCTATGATGGCTTATCAAACCAGTGATTACAACAACAACAAAAAAAGACATTGTAAGTCAGAGGATCTATCCAAGCAAATCTGCATATTTTATCCCTTTAAATTAACTTTTGGAATGAACAAAACTGTCTGTAGCCTACTTTCTGTAAGTATTTAACTTGACTTGTTCTTGTTTTTCCTGACTGTTCCATCACTCTAACAACATATTGGGTAAGTGTTACACAACATGCTGAGTGGTGTATTTGGGCTATCTACAGAGCATTGGGAAACTATTCAGATCCCTTGACTTTATCCACATTTTGTTACGTTACAGACTTATTATAAAATATATTAATTTGTTTTCCCCCCTTATCAATCTACACACAATATCCCATAATGACAAAGCAAAAACAGGTTGTTAGACATTTTTGCAAAAAGAACAAAAAAACGGTAATAATACTTTTACATAAGTATTCAGACCCTTTACTCAGTATTTTGTTGAAGCACCTTTGGCAGCGATTACAGCCTCGAGTCTTCTTGGGTATGACTCTACAAGCTTGGCACACATGTATTTGGTTGTATCAGGATAAAGGTAAGACCCAGATGCAGATCGTGTCGAAGTAACAATGTTTACTACAGCAACAGGGGCGTGCGTTCCACCCACACAAGCTGCTGGCTCCAGGTGGTGGGGTTGGTGGAGACCAGGCAGCGCAGAGTTGTCTCAAGGTCCTGGTTGGCTCGCTCCGACTGGCCATTGGACTGGAACCCAGAGGACAGCCTGGCCGACAACCCAATGAGGGTGAAGACCGCCTTCCAGAACTGGGACGAGAACTGAGGACCCCAGTCGGAGACCATGTCCACGGGCAGTCCATGGATCCGGAAGACGTGCTGCACCATGAGCTGGGCCGTCTCCTTGGCCGAGGGTAGTTTGGGGAGAGGAATGAAGTTGGCGGCCTTGGAAAACCGGTCGACCACAGTCAGGATGGCAGTGTTGCCCTCAGACGGGGGGAGACTCGTGACGAAATCCAAGGATATGTGGGACCGGGGATGGCGAGGGACAGGTAGAGGTTGCAGAAGGCCAGCCGGAGCTTGCCGAGGAGTCTAGGTCTGAGCACACACTGTGCAAGTGGTGACGAACGCGGAGACGTCAGGGACCAAAAGCTTCGTTGCACAAATGCCAAGGTCCAGCAGGAACCCGGGTGGCAGGCCAGTCTGGAGGAGTGGGCCCACTCCAGGACCGCAGAGCGGACAGCGTCAGGCGCAAACATCCGCCCCCCCCCTGGGGGAACGCTGTGCCTCCCGGACCTGTTTCCCTATACCCCAACTGAGTGCTCTGGGGTAATAGCCATGGGGCTATAATGGCGAGACAGTGCCTCCGGCTTGACATTCTTGGATCCCGGCCGATATGAGAGGGAGAAGTTGAACCATATGAACAACAGGGCCCATCTAGCTTGCCTAGAGTTGAGGCGTTTGGCGGTGCGGAGATACCGCCGGTTTTTGTGGTCGGTGCAATGGTTTGAACGGATGATCATCCCCTTCCAGCCTGTGCCTCCATTCCTCCAATGCCATATTCACTGCGAGAAGCTCACGATTTCCCACATCGTAGTTTTTCTCTGTGGCGTTGAGGCGATGGGAGAAGAAGGCGGATGGTGGAGCGATGGAACTCGCACTTCTCTGCCTTGACAAACAGCTGGTTCTCCAGGAGGCGTTGAAGAACCTGTCGGATGTGTAGCACATGTTCCTGGGGGGAGTGGGAGAAGATGAGAATGTCATCAATGTAGACAAAGATGAACCGGTTCAACATGTCACGGAGAACATCATTTGCCAGAGCCTGGAACACGGCAAGGTTGTTGGTGAGGCCAAATGGCATGACCAGATACTCGTAGTGGCCGCTGGCCGTGTTGAAGGCGGTCTTCCACTCCACCCCTCCCGTATCCGCACCAGGTGGTAGGCGTTCCGTATATCCAGCTGAGAAAACACGGTGACCCCCTGGAGCAGCTTGAAGGGCGAGGAGATGAGTGGTAGCGGGTAGCGTTTCTTCACAGTTATGTCATTGAGTCCCCGGTAGTCGATTCCAGGGCACAGGGTCTTGTCCTTCTCCACAAAGAAGAACCCTGCGCCGGCGGGAGAGGACGAAGGATGTATAAATCCTGCAGCTAGGAAGTCCCCAATGTAGGTGAGAATGGCGGAGAGGTCCCGGGCACCATCCGAGCAAGCAGAAAGATGTCCCGGGGCAGGTTGTGCTGACTTCAGATACTGAGCGTGGCAGAATGGACTCCAGCCCATGATGGCACCAGTAGACCAGTTGATGAGGGGATTGTGTTGCTGGAGCCAGGAGAATCCCAATACCATGGGAATCTGAGGAGACTTGATGAGTAGGAATTGAATAGTCTCACTGTGATTCCCTGACACCTGTAGGTTGATGGGAGTGGTAATATGAGTGACACAGGCCTGTAGAGCACCCTACCATCCATGGAAGTGGAGGGGGGCTGAGTGGGGATGTTCAGCTCGGAAGACAGGGTAGCATCCAAAAAAACTCTCATCGGCCCCAGAGTCAATGAGGACCTGGAGAGATTTAGACTGGCTTCCCCACAGCAGAATGGCATGAACAGGAGTGCGAGCAAGGGAAGCAGGAAAGTTCTCCATATGACCCGGCAGAGAACTCGCTCCAGTGAGCCTGATCTCTTTAGAGGACAAGAGGATTCAAAATAACCAAGAGTCCCACAATACAGACAACTCTTCGTGTTGATCCTGTATTGCCGTTCCGCTGGCGTTAGCCCAGCTCTAGATAGTTGCATATACTCGTGAAGCGGTTACTCAGCAGTCTCCGGCGACTCTCGTGAAAGGTCGGGAGGCCTCGGGTTCTCTCTGCAACGGGATTATCGGGGACTTCCATGATGACTCGGGGGCAAGCTGGAATCCCTGGACG
Organism: Salvelinus alpinus; assembly: GCF_045679555.1. NCBI lineage: Eukaryota > Metazoa > Chordata > Actinopteri > Salmoniformes > Salmonidae > Salvelinus > Salvelinus alpinus. The sequence goes on along the minus strand of NC_092090.1, from coordinate 67,049,397 downwards.
TGCGAGCGAAGTCGAATTTCCTCTCCCTCTGTCGTTCCCGTAGTCACCCATCGATTCGGATGGTCAAAGCTATGAGGGAATCGAGATCCGTAGGTAACTCCCGAGCAGCAAGCTTGTCCTTGACCTCCTCCGGGACGCCGTGCAGGAACATATTGAACAGTGCTTCCTGGTTCCAAGCACTCTCCACTGCCAACGTGCCGGAATTCCACTGCATAGTCAGCCACACTGCAGGAGTCCTGCCGAAGCTGGATTATCTCCCGGGCAGCTTCTCTCCCGGAGAATGGGGCGTAAAAAACCTTCTTCACCTCTCCCACGAACCCCTCCAGACTAACGCATATGGCTGGCTGTTCCCATACAGCAGTAGCCCAGGTGAGAGCCCTCCCGGACATCAGCGTGATGAGGTAGGCCATCTTGGAGCGATCCGAGGGGAAGGAGGAGGGCTGAAGCTCAAAAATGAGGGCACACTGAGCTAGAAACCACCGACATGTGCTTGACTCTCCATTGAAGCGTTCCGGGGGGGGTGGTAAGCCAGAGACGGGGCAAAGGTACAGGACAGCAGGCAGGCTCAGGGTCAGGGGCAGGAAGAGTGGCCAGGCGGACAGGCAAGGGTCAAAACCAGGAGGACGAGAAAAGAGAGACTGGAGAAAAGCAGGAGCTGATACAAAAAAACGCAGGTTGACTTGACAAACAAGAAGAACTGGCAACAGACAAACAGAGAACTCCATTAAAAATACACAGGGGATAATGGAGAAAATGGGCAACACCTGGAGGGTCCTGAGCACACGGAGCAGGTTTTCATCAAGGATCTCTCTGTACTTTGCTCCGTACATCTTTCCCTCGATCCTGACTAGTCCCCCAGTCCCTCCAGACGTGACGCTTGGCATTCAGGCCAAAGAGTTCAATCTTGGTTTCATCAGACCAGAGAATCTTGAGTCATTTAGGTGCCTTTTGGCAAACTCCAAGTGGGCTGTCATGTGCCTTTTACTGAGGGTTTTCCGTCTGGCCACTCTACCATAAAGACCTAATTGGTGGAGTGCTGCAGAGATGGTTGTCCCTGGAAGGGTCTCCCATCTCCACAGAGGAACTCTGGAGCTTTGTCAGAGTGACCATCAGGTTCTTGTTCACCTCCTTGACCAAGGCCCTTCTCCCCCGATTGCTCAGTTTGGCCGGGCGGCCAGCTCTAGGAAGAGTTGGTGGTTCCAAACTTCTTCCGTTTATGAATGATGGAGGCCACTGTGTTCTTGGGGACCTTCAATAATGCAGACATTTTTTGGTACCCTTCCCCAGATCTGTGCCTCGATACAATCCTGTCTCCGAGCTGTACAGACAATTCCTTCGACCTCATGGCTTGGTTTTTTGCTCTGACATTCACTGTCAACTGTGGGACCTTATATAGGCAGGTGTGTGCCTTTCCAAATCATGTCCAATCAATTGAATTTACCACAGGTGGACTCCATTCAATTTATAGAAACATCTCAAGGATGGTCAATAGAAACAGAATGCACCTGAGCTCAATTTACAGTCTCATAGCAAAGGGCCTGAATACTTATGTACATTTCTATAAGAAAAAATCGCTTTGTCATTATGGGGTATTGTGTGTAGATTGATTAAGGAAAAACATTTATTTCATCAATTTTAGAATAAGGGTGTAACGTAACAAAACGTGGAAAAGAGGAAGGGGTCTGAATACTATCCGAATGCACTGTGTCTTGCCCTCTTTGTCAGCAGCTCTAATTTATGCTTTTAGGGTTGTTTCAAGGCTTCATGTGCAAACTGCAAAGGCCTCTACATTAAATCTGACAGGAATGAATGATGCCACTTGAACTAAAACAAATGTAGCTCCCCCCTCTAGCTCACAGATGTCTATTTCAGCAAAAACACGCAATGGATTGGAGTGCTTATACCCACCTGTTTACCGTTCCTATTGGTAGGCATAGTACATCAACATTACACAAGTAAAGTAACAGAAGTAACACAATTGACTTAGGGATTGAAGTTGAATGGGCCTCTTCATTATTTCACCTTTTACATACCTTCTATCTATGCCATAAACACTTGGAGCCACACATCTCCACTGTCTGGAGATTTATGTCTGAGACTTAGTCAATTCACTTTGATATTTCTGTAACTGCTATGGGCCAATTTTCAAACACGAGCCAACTATTTCCTCTGAGTCTGTCAGAAACGCAACACATTATTACAATATCTAACCCACTGTGATAGCATAGGCTACTGGATTTATAGTCTTAATGCAAATGACTTCTTCAGAGTTTATTAGAATAACAACCCATAATATTGACATATTATAATGCCTATAGCTTACTGTGGTAACAGTTTACTGTTGTCACGCCCTGGCCTTAGTTATCTTTGTTTTCTTTCTTATTTTGGTTAGGTCAGGGTGTGACATGGGGGATTTATGTGTTTTCTCTAGTCTAGGGGTTTTGTATGTTTATGGGGTGTTTCTAGTCTATGTGTTTGTATGTCTATGGTTGCCTAGATTGGTTCTCAATTAGAGGCAGCTGTTTATCATTGTCTCTGATTGGGAACCATATTTAGGCAGCCATATTCTTTAGGGATTTCGTGGGTTATTGTCTATATGTAAGTTGCCTGTGTCTGCACTTGTTTATTATATAGCTTCACGTTCGTTTGTTGTTTTGCATAGTTTGTTTAAGTGTTCTTCGTTTCGTTAAATAAATAGAAGAATGTATTCTTATCACGCTGCGCCTTGGTCCTCCTCTCTTCATCCAAACGACGAACGTGACAACTGTACATATAATACACATGCATTCACACAGGACTATTAATCATACATTCCCATACCAAGAGACAAAGAAGAAACTTTTGTATAAATCTATTAGTATGAAATCTCTTGGGTATTTGAGATGATCAGATTCTTTACTATACTATACCTCCTAATCCCACCACCTAATCTGCCAATCATAATCCCATGTTTTGTATGTTTCCTCTTTCAGATCTGTTGTTTTCTTCCCCTCCATAATACAGTTGTAGGATCTTAATTTAATCACCCTGTTGCAGGGAATTTCCTGCACAGCAGGAAATGCTAACCTGTGGTGTATTCGAGGTTTAAAAATAATTCAAAAGTTTGTAATTTAAAAAATATCCGTCTTGATTGCCCCTAACTAAATATGTATCAACCCCTACAAAAATGTCCATTCATTATAATCCACGCAATAATTCACATTTCCTGTTGCTGCAGGATTATTTTCCTGCTTTGAGAAACTGGTCAAATTAAGACCCGACACCTGTACAATATAATCATACAATATTTTACTTTCTCGTCGTCACTAGACAGACAGATAGACATATATTTTATTCCTCACAAAAGTCCACTTCCTAAAACAAAACACAAAAATGGTCTAGAAATCTACTCTTCGTGTTCCTAATCAAACTCATATTCATATCTATATATATAGTGTGTTATATATGCCTAAATTACCATAACTCATCAAAAGGGCTATTCCTCTGTAACCTGACTTTTGGGACTATCAAGTAGCACAGTCCTAGGAATTGCACAGGGGGAATGGGCGGGGACCTGTTTGTGCCTTTGTGTCATCTTTGGTCCCCACTGTGATACGTAATGCAGAAGTATGGCACACGCTGCAGCGTAACGGGGTATAGGCACACTTTACCGGTATTCCACTGGAATATCTGCTCCTTAACGCAACGACCAACCGATGTCCCTCTCTATCTATCTACTGACTGTTTTTCATTTCTGCAGAAACTTCTTCATATCGAGAGTTGTGCAGTTCTCCGCCGGAGAGCGCCGAGGAGAGGTTTTATATGCTTTGGAAGTGGATCTTATTTGCGTATTGTTTCTTTCTTGGTTTCCTATTACAGACCCTGGCGATTGAGGGAGTGAGCGGAGCAGAGAGCGAGTTCCGCTATGTAAACTGACAGCATCATATGTCTTGAATTCCAGATGCTTCGCAAGAAATCTAAAGGAAAAAACGCTAACAAATACAAGTGACATTTGTTGGGATGTGGAATAATTTATAACTAACTGAATCGTCCAAAAACAAAGCCGAGATAACGGAAAGGAAAAGGATACGGAATCTGTCGTCAGTTTACGCGACTGCGGAGAGAACTGGCAGAGAGAGTAGGCCTATTGCATTATTATCATCACAACTGCTGAACAGAGAAGCTTACAGAAGAGAACGAATACTACGGTAAGTTTTTTTGCAATCATTGCAACATTATTCAAATCGTTTGAGCGTTATCCTGTCGGTTGGATACACCGTGAGACTGCCTACGGTTGAATATTTAAAGTAGCCAAATATAAGAGGGGAAAAAATGAGAAAAGCATTTGATCCGTTCGTTGGCTTAGTCAGCAGGGCTCCAACTGTTGCCACAAGCTTTAAAAGTGGGCGACACTGTTTTTACCGGGTTTTAATGTACACTGGACAGTATTTTTTACCTAACGTAATTGTATTCTTGCTGCAACTTTATCTCTACTAGTCCACTGTAAACAGCGCACTGCGGTTGGGAAGCAGTTGGAAGCGAATCAAATGTTTTCTTTTGTTAGCCTACAAAACCACATTTAAATCCTGATTCAGACCATGTTTATTCGATGCTGTTCGAAGTCATCTGGGTAGACAGTCTCCTTATTTTCTCGACATACATGTTCTATGTGTGTGTGCCACGTTTGTAGCGAGTGAAATCGAGTATGTATGCGATCTAAAATCGGGCACAGAGTAGCTTAACTGTTAAAGCCATTTGGATACATTGGATTGCGAAGCAGCCACTGTAATTAGATCAGGTTCGAAAGAAAATCACGCGTCTGATATGTCTACGTTGTTATCACACTATAGATCTTTTGGAGAGGACTATTTTACCGTTATTAAACATTATTACAATTATCCAGTTCGCAGTGGCTTAACGCATTAATTCGGCTTGTTTTTTTCTGTTGCTTTCTTTTTAACGGTAATGAAGTAAACGTTGGCTTCAGCTGACTGATTATAGTAATTGGCTAGAGCGTGTGAGCAGATGAACTGCTTTGCTGGGTGACTGACTGACTGGACAACAGGGTTTGCGCACGTTGGATTGTGTGGTGCTGACTTTATTCCTAAGGACTGGTCCACGATCAGTTTTTAAAGTCTCTGTGTGTGTGTGTATGCGCCACCACCACAACGAATAATAATGCCACGGTGAAATTACAATGCCAATGGTGTCGGTGGTGTGTTGACATTTCCAGGGTGTGTAGGGATATTTACCACACTTCTCCAGGGCCTGTGTGTGTCCATTTGGCAGGCAGGGGAAATGGCGGTGGAAGCATGCCCACTCAGCGCCCTCCCTCCCCCCAGATGTTAAAGCGTCTATTGAGAGTCCGATTTGGCTCCTGCCGGGTTGATCTCTTCATTGTTGCCACACAATGGGCCCCACATCCTGCTGCCTGCCCCTCCTCCTAGTCCCCAGAATCCCCACTGCTCCTCAGCCCCCTCGCAGGCAGCCTCATGGTTGGCCTATAAAGAGCTTTTAATACTGTGATGCCTGTCGTTCTTTAGGTTAAGTGGCGAAAGATGGATTTGTAACCACTTGGCTCTCTTTATCTCCATTATCCTCTGCTAGCGTGTGTGTGTGTGTGTGTGTGTGTGTGTGTGTGTGTGTGTGTGTGTGTGAAGCTGAAGCTAGCTGTCCTGGGGGCAGTGTGGTGGTTGCATCATGCCTGGGACATGGAGCGCCAACACATGTCCCGTGTCTGGCTGCTACAGTGCATTCAGTCATCCCTGTGCCTCTTGTGAAATGTAAACGCAGCAGATAGTGGAGTGAGTGACCACGCGTGGCAAACAGCCTTCCAAACATGTGAATTACATGGTTACATCAATCTCTTTTCTCTCTGCTGGTGATGCCGTAACGCCTGCATATATATTCACAACTGATTTCAACCTGTTTTGTTCGCAAGCATTAATCTGTTTGAATGCATGCGGTTGACTGCACAGCTCAGTGAGCAACAGTTTGATTTTACCCTTGTGTTGCTGCAGCAATCTGGGGATGAGATTAAAAAAGAGCCCCTCTTTTCACGATTCATTGCTCTCCTTTGGAATTTGGATCCTTCTCCATCTTCAAATGTTAATTCCTCTCCGATCCTTCTCTCTCCCAGCCTCCATTTCTCCTCAATTTGGCCCTGTCTCTCTCCTCCACCCTCCTTTCATCATCTCTCTATCCTCTCACTATTCTCCCACCCTCTCTCTATTCTCCCACCCTCTCTCTATTCTCCCACCCTCTCTCTATTCTCCCACCCTCTCTCTATTCTCCCACCCTCTCTCTATTCTCCCATCCTCTCTCTATTCTCCCATCCTCTCTCTATTCTCCCACCCTCTCTCTATTCTCCCACCCTCTCTCTATTCTCCCACCCTCTCTCTATTCTCCCACCCTCTCTCTATTCTCCCATCCTCTCTCTATTCTCCCACACTCTCTATATTCTCCCATCCTCTCTCTATTCTCCCACCCTCTCTCTGTTCTCTATCCTGGTGTGTAATGAGGGTGATAGTCTTGTATCAGTACTATAGCAGGCCTGTCGGTCGGCAGCAATGGAGAGTAAAGGAGTGCAGAGTCCGTGCCAGTGGCTGGGGTTGTGATGGTGTGATGCAGGCAGGCCAGCTGAGAGGGCTTCGGAACAGGAGCAGATGGGTCATCTGGCTTTGTGTATGTCTGTCTGTCTGTCTGTGTGTGTGTGCGTGTGCGTGTGTTAGGCCTGGAGGGAAACGGTGGGGGGTTGGGCTGGGGCTGGACACAGCATGATGTTTAGAGAAGCAGGGTGCAGGGGGGTATAGTGTTTTAAGGGCATCATGGGGAGGGTGAGGGGATCAGGGTTAGGGGTGGGGGTAGTTGGGGTTGTTATAGGCCTGTGTTTTGATGGTGCTCCCAAAGCCCTCAGTGTGCTGGAGAGAGGCTGCTGTGTGTGCAGCTGTGGGCCAGAGAGAGAAACACTCATCGACGCAGGACTGTGAAGTGTAGCTGCCTGCGTTCCCTCTGCAGCACACACACTGCAGCACACACACACACACACACGAACACACACTGTTACTTTTTAAAACACACCATTCTGTATGCAGTCGAAAACACACTCACACACACAGTTTTGTTTTGCTATCCTTGTGGGGACCAAATAATTGATTCCCATCCAAAATCCTATTTTCCCTAACCCTAAATCTAACCCAACCTTAACCTAACCATAACTCTAACCTTAACCCCAAACCTTTAACCCTAACCCTAAAACTATACCTAACCAAAACTCCTAACCTGAATTGTCCTTGTTTGACTTCTCCTTGTGAGGATGGTTAAACAAACTCACACACACACACACACATCGGAGCGGTCCTGTGAATAGATCACACTGGCCCCGGTTCTGGTTCTACAGTAACATTCTAGCTCGACATAAGATGAGACACTTCGGCCTGTCTTCTGGGTCAAAATCCCCAGAGGACGTGCACTGTAGTTTGAGATGTTGAGCTTCAGAGAAACCTCTCCTTCTCTCTCTGCACGGTTCATAACAAGTCCAGTGTTCCGGACCGAAGCGTTGCGTTATGTATGAGAGAGAGAGAGCGGAGCTGGAGAGAGCAATGACCTGCTTGTTTTTTACCAGCTGACCAGTATTGACCACTGATCTGCTATTTCACTGTCCTCCCTCAAGGCTCCCATGCCGATTTTCAAAACTCGCTCTGTTGGGGGGGGGGGGGGGGGTGATGGCATCTACTTGCATATGTTTCTGTCATTTTATGTGTGTGTTGCCTGGCATAATGACATTTGTTCAACGTAGATTCTGTGTTATTCCATCTCATAACAGCTTCTTAGAACAGCCTGAAATGGGGTCATTTTTTCTTCCATTTGTCTCATCTCAGCATTTGGTTGTGGGCTCCCCTGAAGCAGGTGGAAGCTGGATTGTATTAGAGACAGTTGGACAGTGATTTCCTTTGTGCCAAAGGCTTGCCAACAAGCTCGGGCTGTATAAGGCCTACGTACTGTATGAGCCCGTCCCAAATGACACCCAACACCCTATATAGTGCACTACTTTCTAACCAGGGACCTATGGGCCTTGGTCAAAAAGTAGCGCACTTGTATTAATAGAATAGGGCGCCATTTGGGACGGCGCCCACAACATGTTATTTACGGAAACGTCGCTCAGAGAGGAGAATGATGTGTGTTAGTTGGTTGGAAGTTGGAGCTCGTGTTGTTTTCGCTCTCCTTGAACAGATGTTTTCAGCAGCCTTGCTCTTTCTACTGTCCATTCTGTTTCCTTAGCACCAATGTCACTGTTATCCTTTGTGCTCTAGTTAATGAGCCAGGGCTGTTTGGGTCCATTGTGTCTGTAGTTGTCTGTTTGGTGTGTATTATGCAGTGTGTGCGTGCTTGTGTGTAATAAACATGGTGGTCCATGGGGTAGGAGTGTGTGTATTGTGTGTAGTAGCAGAATGAGAATAAAGCTTTTCCCGGTGTTGCCTAGCCTTCCCTGACTGTGGGCCTGTGGGCACTGCATTGTGTTTGCAGACTGTGGTCCATCCATGCAGATGAACAGCAGGAGACGAGCCTATTTCCCCCGGTTGAGCGTTGCAGTTTGTTTTTATTAGAGCCTTTTTTAGGCATTGTTCTGTTCCGATACAGCTCGCCTTCCCGTGTGACTGTGCCACCGAACCGTTAGCGGCAGGAAGTGCCCGGAGCGCAGGCCTGTTACACACACGCACGCACACTAAAACACACACACACACACGCACGCACACTAAAACACACACACACACACACACACACACACACACACACACACACACACACACACAAGCACACACACACACACACACACACACAAGCACATAAACTGTGGCTGGACAAAAATAACAATAAAAAGTAGCCCTGAAGCTGGTATGGAGCAGGAGCTTAGCCAGGAAGGAGTGAGGCTGAGCTGAGTTGATGGCCTTTTTCGACAGGAGAGAGCAGGAGCAGAAGAGGAGGAGGAGGCTGGGCAGAGGCACAGAGCCACGGCTTATCACTGGGTCTCGCCCTTTAGAGACCCAGCCAAGCTCCCGCCAAACCCCAGCTGAGCTCAGCCCCCGTGGTTGGACTGAGACAGCTTTTCTCCCAGGGTGTGGTGAGTTGGCGAGTGGGGTTAGCCTGGCCTAGCGCCTCCTGTTGGCAGCTCAATGCCAGTCCAGTCCAATGTCAATGCCTCCTTTCCCAGCTGCGTAAACTGCAGACAGAGCCAGAGCTAGGTCCAATAATGGGGCTGTTGTTAGGGGTGTTGGGGCGGCTTGTGGCTGTGGCGAGGGGGCCCCACAGGGGTGTGGTGTGTGGTGTGTGCATGTGAGGGGTGTCTGTGTTTCCCCCCTTGTCCTCCCAGCCTGCAGTAGTCAGACCTCTGACCCTGAGCTTGCTGCACTTTGCAGACCCCCTGCTGATCTCTTCCAGCCCGCTGCACCCTATCTGACTCACTGAGATGGAGGGAGGGAGGGGCGAAGGTGGTGAAATATAGAAAAAGGAAAGAGAGAGATATGGTGAGAAGGAGGGAAAGCAAGAGAGATAGGGATAGAGAGAGGAAGAGAAGTAGGGAGGGGGAAGATGGACTCAGAGACCCCGAAGAGGGTGAGGCGGCAACACAAGGAAGTAGGAAGAGAGAATGGGAGAGAGAAATTACGAAGAGGAGTTTGAGGATTTGAGAGAGATAGAAAAGAGAGGAGAGGGTGACCCAGACCTGGAGAAGAGAGGAGAGGGTGACCCAGACCTGGAGAAGAGAGGAGAGGGTGATGCAGACCTAGAGAGGAGAGGGTGACCCAGACCTGGAGAAGAGAGGAGAGGGTGACCCAGACCTGGAGAAGAGAGGAGAGGGTGACCCAGACCTGGAGAAGAGAGGAGAGGGTGACCCAGACCTAGAGAGGAGAGGGTGAGCCAGACCTGGAGAAGAGAGGAGAGGGTGAGCCAGACCTGGAGAAGAGAGGAGAGGGTGACCCAGACCTGGAGAAGAGAGGGTGACCCAGGCCTGGAGAAGAGAGGAGAGGGTGACCCAGACCTGGAGAAGAGAGGGTGACCCAGATCTGGAGAAGAGAGGAGAGGGTGACACAGACCTAGAGAGGAGAGGGTGAGATAAGGCTGGACCAGCAGTCAACAATTATACCATCAATCTCAGACCTAGCTCTCTCCTTCTGCTTTCCTCTCTTGTTTCTCTCTCTCTCCCACAATCCCCTAGCTGTGTGCCCTGTGTATTTGTAATAGATGGTCTCCACGTGCTGCTTTCTTTTTCTCTCGCTCTCTCTTCCCCCCCTCACCTCTCTCTTCCCCCCTCTCTCCCTCACCTCTCTCTTCCCCCGCCACTCCCCCCCCTCTCTCCCTCACCTCTCTCTTCCCCCCCTCACCTCTCTCTTCCCCCGCCACCCCCCCCCTCTCTCCCTCATCTCTCTCTTCCCCCCCCCCCCTCTCCCTCATCTCTCTCTTCCCCCCCTCTCTCCCTCACCTCTCTCTTCCCCCCTCTCTCCCTCACCTCTCTCTTCCCCCGCCACCCCCCCCCCCCCTCTCTCCCTCACCTCTCTCTCTAACACACTGACTCGTGGCATATGGAACAGTTTATCAAGGAGCTGATTTTTTTCGCCTATTAAGCAACGTTTATTTTTCCCGAAAAAGGGGAGAGCAAACTGTGTTTTAATCTGATATTTAACCAGTGTTGAGCCCAGCCCCATAGTGGCAGGAGACATAGCCCAGTGGTAGCTGGGAGGAGCGAGTTATTTTGTGCACGCCCTCTCCTGCTAAGCTCTTAAACTCGCTGCTTCTACGCATCAAAAAATCTATAAAGCGTCTCTTTAAAAGCGGCCTGAGAAATAATGGAATGAGACGCGCTGGAGAGAGGCAGAGATGCAGATGGATACCTCCAATCGGTTACCTTTCAACCTCTGTTTTACTACCGCTTTTTATCTTTCCCTCTCTTTCCTCCTCCGCCTCTCCTCCTTCCTCCTCTACCGCTCCTCCTTCCTTCTCTACTTCTCCCTCTGTAACGGCAGCCTTCCTCCTCTTCACGAGAAGAGGAGGTGTAGCAGGGATCGGACCAACACGCAGCGTAGCCAGTGCTCAACATGTTTAATAGACGAAACCGTGAACACTTACAAAAATACAAAATAACAAACGTGGCAAAACGAAACAGTCCTATCTGGTGCAGAGAAACACAAAGACAGGAAACAACCACCCACAAATCCCAACACAAAACAGGCTACCTTAATATGGTTCCCAATCAGAGACAATGACAAACACCTGCCTCTGATTGAGAAACACATCAGGCCAATAGACAATCCCCACATAGAAACACAAAACATAGAATGCCCACCCAGCTCACGTCCTGACCAACACTACAACAAGGAAAACACACAAGAACTATGGTCAGAACGTGACAGTACCCCCCCCCCCCAAGGTGCGGACTCCGACCGCACAACCTAAACCTATAGGGGAGGGTCTGGGTGGGCATCTCTCCAAGGTGGCGGCTCTGGTGCTGGACGAGGACCCCACTCCACCATTGTCTTTGTCCACCTCCCTAGCGTCCTTTGAGTGGCGACCCTCGCCGCCGACCTTGGCCTAGGAACCCTAACAACGGGCCCCACTAGACTGAGGAAACTCCTCCGGACTGAGGGACAGCTCCGGACCGAGAGGCAGCTCATGACTGAGGGGTAGCTCATGACAGAGAGGTAGCTTATGACAGAGAGGTAGCTCAGGACAGAGGGGCAGCTCCGGACTGAAGGGCAGCTCCGGACTGAAGGGCAGCTCCGGACTGAATGGCAGCTCCGGACTGAATGGCAGCTCCGGACTGAATGGCAGCTCTGGACTGGAGGGCAGCTCATGACTGGAAGGCAGCTCATGACTGGAGGGCAGCTCATGACTGGAGGGCAGCTCATGACTGGCGGGCAGCTCATGACTGGCGGGCAGCTCATGACTGGAGGGCAGCTCATGACTGGAGGGTAGCTCATGACTGGAGGGCAGCTCATGACTGGCGGGCAGCTCATGACTGGCGGGCGGCTTTGGCAGCTCCTGACTGGCGGGCGGCTTTGGCAGCTCCTGACTGGCGGGCGGCTCTGGCAGCTCCTGACTGGTGGGCGGCTCTGGCGGCTCCTGACTGGCGGGCGGCTCCTGACTGGCGGACGGCTCTGGTGGCTCCTGACTGACGGATGGCTCTAGTGGCTCAGGACAGACGGGCGGCTCAGATGGTGCTGGACAGACGGGCGGCTCAGATGGCGCTGGGCAGACGGACAGCTCAGATGGCGCTGGGCAGACGGACAGCTCAGATGGCGCTGGGCAGACAGGCAGCTCAGATGGCGCTGGGCAGACGGGCAGCTCAGACGGCGCTGGGCAGACGGGCAGCGCAGGCGGCGCTGGGCAGACGGCCGACTCTGACCTGCTGAGGCGCACAGTAGGCCTGGTGCGTGGTGCCGGAACTGGTGGTACCGGACTGTAGCCACGCACCTCAAGGCTAGTGCGGGGAGAAACAACAGTGCGTACAGGGCTCTGGATACGCACAGTAGGCCTGGTGCGTGGTGCCGGAACTGGTGGTACCGGGCTGGGAACAGGGCGTACTGGACTCTGGAGACGCACAGGAAGCCTGGTGCGTGGTGTTGGCACTGGTGGTACTGGGCTGGTCCGAGGAGGTGGCACCGGATAGACCGGACCGTGAAGGCGTACTGGAGCTCTTGAGCACCGAGCCTGCCCAACCTTACCTGGTTGAATGCTCCCCGTAGCCAAGCCAGTGCGGGGAGGTGGAATAACCCGCACTGGGCTGTGCTGGTGAACCGGGGACACCATGCGTAAGGCTGGTGCCATGTACACCGGCCCGAGGAGACGCACTGGAGACCAGATGCGTTGAGCTGGCTTCATGGCACCTGGCTCGATGCCCACTCTAGCCCGGCCGATACGTGGAGCTGGGATGTACCGCACCGGGCTATACACACGTACAGGAGACACCGTGCGCTCTTCCGCATAACACGGTGTCTGCCCGTACTCTCGCTCTCCACGGTAAGCACGGGTAGTTGGCGCAGGTTTTCTACCTGACTTCGCCACACTACCCTTTATCCCCCCCCCAATACATTTTTGGGGTTTCTTCTCGGGCTTCCTACCGCGCCGTCGTGCTAACCTCATTCGCCGGTATCCCTCCTCGCATTGCTCCATCGAATCCCAGGCGGGCTCCGGCACTCTCCCCGGGTCGACCGACCACCTGTCTATTTCCTCCCAAGTGGTATAACCCAGATCCTGCTCACGCTGCCGAGCTAGCTCCTCAAAACGGCGCCTCTCCACTTACTATGGTCAGAACGTGACACCCTCTCTATTTCCTCCTCTACCTCTCCCTCCCTCCTCGTCTTCCCCCTCCTTTCCTCCCTCTGTCTCTCTCTGGCTGATAAGGGAGCCAACCTGTAAAGTAAATTAATTCCATTTTTTCCCCCTCTTAAAATGCACAGTGTTCCGGCCTCCCCTGTGCTGAGGCCTATCGACTGATGTACCGTGAATTGTGTGCCAGGATTAAATTCCTTAAATTTGTCTTTCGCTCCCTGTGGGAGAGGGACACCTTTTAAAATAAATGTTGCAGTGTGTGTGTGTGGCAGTTGCCCACACAGCGGGGCACCACGGGTGCGGCCTGTGTGTGTGAGATGCTGTGCAGACGTTTACTTTGTTCTGCTGTGTGTGTGTGGGGGGGGGCTGGTTGACTGCTGCTCCTTCCGGGTTTAACACTACTATTGTCTGACACACAAAGTAGCAAGTCATCAGGCAGAGAGAGAGAGCTGCGTACAGCCATGCCGTATGACCGTGCCGTATGACCGTGCCGTATGACCGCGCCGTATGACCGCGCCGTATGACCGCGCCGTATGACCGTGCCGCACATAGTGTCTGTTGCCCATCACTCTCTGGCTTGGTGCTCCGTCAGCTGATGGGGAACCGCTGCATGTCATCAGAAACCAGTCCGCTCCTATGGTGTTGCGTACTGAGTGTGTGACTCTCTGTGGTTCTTCTACGTTGAGATTTCTTTGTGTGTATGTGACACGCGGGAGCAACCAATGTCTTAGACCATCAGACCAAGAGGAAATTCCCTTTTGGGCTGTGGGCAGACACTGATTTGGAAGTTCGCAGCCGGGGCTACCTCACCACGTGACCATGCCCGACTCATGTCCGCTACGTGTGTGTGCGTGTGCGTGCATGTGTGTGTTTGTGCGTATCGTGACTGCAGCGGGGAGTCCACAGTGCCTTACTAACAGGTTTATGAGTCTGTGTCTGTGTGCTTTTTTCAGGAGGCGAATTAAGATGCAGAGTCACTGACTGACTGAGTCATGGCGACAGCAGCAGGGCGGGAGGGTGCCGACCGACCGTACACTCACACACCCCTATCTATCTAACTCTCGTTACATCGTCGCCTTCGCTAATGCTCTCGCCTTCTCTAATTCTTTCTCCCTAATTCTCTATTTTTCTCTCTCCTATCTCGCTCTCTGTGAGTCGCGTACACACACACACACACACACAGACACACACACACACTTACACCACATTTGCATGCTGTCCTCTAGGTCACCTGACCCATGCACAGTGAGACCATGATCAGAGGAGAGGGTTCGTGGTGATGGTGAGATTCAGTGTATTGGTCCAGCCAGTAACAGCAGCTGTATATAGTAGCAGCAGTAACAGCAGCTGTATATAGTAGCAGCAGTAACAGCAGCTGTATATAGTAGCAGCAGTAACAGCAGCTGTATATAGTAGCAGCAGTAACAGCAGCTGTATATAGTAGCAGCAGTAACAGCAGCAGTAGCAGATGCAGTAATTGGAAGTGGTCTATTGATTTATTGGCAAGCAGGAGAATGTGGCGTTAGGGCTCTCTCTCATCGCTCATTCAATCAATGGACCGCACAGGTGGACAGCACTTAGCCTCCTACAGGACGCTGGCTCTAAACTCTCTCTCAATCTCCCCCCGCTCTCTCTCTCTCTCTCTCTCCTTCCATCTACCTCTTCATCTCTGTCGCTATCTCATTCTCCCCACCATTGCCACTACAGGTACATTACTAGTGCCTATGGGTTTTGTGTCTGAACTCCTGGCGCTGCCTATAACTGACTGCAGGCCGGATTAGGACTTTTTTTTCTCCATTGTCTGTCTGTTTATTCGATTTCTTTATATCGCTGTCTGTTTCATTTCCCCCCTGTTTGCCTCTAGTAAGCCACCCTACAGTTTTTGTTTTTCCGTTGCGGCAATAACAAAATGTCCTCCGTTTTTTTTTCACTTAAAGGGCCAGCCAATGTTTTCTTTCTTCTCGTTTGATCCATGCCACAAAGTCCTTCTCCTCCTGTCTCCTATATCCTAGGCTGCAGACTTTTGAAAGAGGAGATCATTGTCCTACCATTATTGAGGGTATTACATGGCATCTTTCGATCTATTCGCAACTTAAACACCATTTAATAGCTGCCGTTATACCTTAACATAATTTCATAATGGTGCATTATCAGAGAGAGAGAGAGAGAGAGAGAGAGAGAGAGAGAGAGAGAGAGAGAGAGAGAGAGAGAGAGAGAGAGAGAGAGAGAGAGAGAGAGAGAGAGAGAGAGAGAGAGAGAGAGAGAGAGAGAGAGAGAGAGAGAGAGAGAGAGAGAGAGAGAGAGAGAGAGAGAGAGAGAGAGAGAGAGAGAGAGAGAGAGAGAGAGAGAGAGAGAGAGAGAGAGAGAGAGAGAGAGAGAGAGAGAGAGAGAGAGAGAGAGAGAGAGAGAGAGAGAGAGAGAGAGAGAGAGAGAGAGAGAGAGAGAGAGAGAGAGAGAGATCCATTTTCAGAAATGTTGATGCATTCACTTTAATTGAAAACACATTGTATCCAAAGGGTGAAAGTGCATACAATTTATTTTCGGTCATTTAAGCAACTTTTGGAATAATTGTATTATTATTTTAAAAAATTGTTAGGATAAATCAAGGGAATCTTTTTTTTGTTTGATTATATAAACTTTAGGGAAGGATTTAAGTAATAATAAGGACACTGTCGCAATTAATTTGCCGGTCAAGGATGGATTGATTCTTATTGTGGAAGTGCTGTTTTCAGCCTCATTATTTTTGCAGCTAGTAGTTTATTATTGTTCCCTGTCGCTGGATCTTGGCTCTCTACTTTTCATGAGCTTGTTCAGAAAGTTTCCTCTTTTGGCCAACAGGAACAGATATCACAGGCTTCAAACAGTCAAAGGGATCCATAACCAAAAGCTCCATAACACTCAAAAGCTCAAATCGTAACGCTAGTTAGCCAGCGTGTGAACAGCTGAGGGAGACAGATGCCTATCGCTGTATCTGCCTGAGCCAGGGGGTAGCCTAAATTAATAAGATAAGGTTCTGATTACGTTCATAAGTGTGGAGAAAAAATATTTAGAAAAATCTAACTTACGACTGAAGAGACAAATATAATGGAAATTATTCGCTAAATGACTCCCTTTTGGGCCAGCTGCAAAAACCTTCTGGAACGTTCCAGCCACCTGGACTACGCATAATAGCGCATCTTGGAAAACAACAAGTGTGTTGGATATCTCGTTTAAAAAATGTTTTAAAGCACGCCTAAAGTAAATGTTTCAAAAGGGAATAACAGTCATGCACATTGAAAGAAACCTATGAGCATTCATTTCAGACGAAAAATTGGAAATTAACTCTTGAGAATAGTGGTGCCATTTGGGACGCGGCTATTGAGAGAGTTTGTGAGAGCCACTCACGATGTAGGTGCACTTGGGCTGGAAGGCGTAGGTTCCACAGGTGTAGAGGTGGGTGTGGTTGTAGCTCTGCAGGAAGCGGATGTAGTTGCAGCACTCCGTCCAGGGGAGAAGAGGAGAATGAAGCCAGCCGAAGACAAGGGAATAGGGTGCCATTCGGGACACGACCCTGGACTATTAGGTTTGATCCGTGATATAAATCAAGGCCTCAAAGTGCACAGTGTTACTGATTTTTCTCGTTCCCCTGATTAATGAATTAATTTAATGACTCTAATTGAATTGATTGATTCGTTTCATTGATTGGCCAGAGAACCCGCTCTGTTGCCCCAGGTCTGAATCAATCCCTGATTAGAAGGGCATGGATGAAAAACATCATCGCTGCCGACCTCTAGGCCCTTATTGTAAATTGCACCAGACAGTTTTGAGGCCCCTGTTTAGATGGACGTTTGTCCCAAATGGCACCCTATAAAAGGAATGTGGTGCCATATGGACATGTTAGATGGTGGCTGCCTGTTTCTATTGACTGGGGGCCCATAAGAGAGAGAGTGAGACAGAGAGCGCCAGAGGCCTGGTTGTTAGGCTTTATCATGCTGTGTTCTAGGCTGTTTGTCAGACTCTTAACTGTTCATCATCAGGCAGGAGATGTGACCTAGACGTGCATGGAGGAGAACAACACACACACTATACACACACACACACACACACCACTACCTGTTCGCCTCCTCCCTGCAGCGAGGCTAGAAGGGAACCATCCTTCTCCTCTCCTGTCAGAAGGAACAAATCTGTCCGTGTGTCTGCAGCCCCCGCCTTGTCTGTCCTCATGCTCTACCACCATACCCCCCACCGCTCCGCACCGTTACCCTCTGACAGATCACCTCCACACAGCTCCCGGCTGGGCTGGCTGCTCGCTCTGCAGCACTCTCTGCCTGTGTTTGTGTGTGTGTGTGTGTGTGTGTGTGTGCGTGCGTGTGCGTGCGTGCGTGTGTGTGTGTGTGTGTGTGTGTGTGTGTGTGTGTGTGTGTGTGTGTGTGTGTGTGTGTGTGTGTGTGTGTGTGTGTGTGTGTGTGTGTGTGTGTGTGTGTGTGTGTGTGTTTGCCCGCAGCCCTGTACTCAACCAGGCCTCCCATTGCGTCAGAGAAGGCCTCGCCATCTCTCAAGGAGCTCAAGGAGCAGCCGGAGAGGGGAGGAGGAGGGAGGGAGGGAGAGTTGGGATGTTTGTTGTTATTGGGGATATTAATAAAGATGACCTCATCCAGGGCCCTTTGAGTGTGTGCAGCCCTCCATCTCCCGTCCCTTCTCCTCTCCTCCGTTCTCTCGCTCCTTTCATTTCCCTGTGTGCCTTTCTCCTTTGTTCCCCTCTTGCTTTTTTTTCTCTCAAGTGTGCCCTCCTCTCAGCCTCTCCCTGCCTGGCAAACTCTCTCAGCTTCTGTCATATTCTATCCCCTTTTTAGTCATATATGTGTACTCGAGGAGGTGTGAGATTGTGTGTGCGTGCATACGTGCATACACGCGTGCGCAGCAATGCCTAGATGATGGCTCTGTGTGTGTTGTCATCCCCTCACTACTTCCCCCATCAATGCGATAAAGTGATAGTACAGCTGAGGAGAGCCGAGACCGAGACATAGGTAAGACTGGCCCTGTAGTCGTGTGAGCAGTATTCAGTCATTAGCCTGCTGTGCTGCTGCAGGCTGTTATCCCCAACTCTCTATAGTATTCTCTGTCACTTTACCAGCTGTCCAGGGGGACGCACTGGGAGGCAGAAAACACATGACATCAACACAACACCCTGCCCTGCCCCGGAGTCCCCCCTGCTGAGGTGTGCATACACACACAAGCACACACACACACACACACACACACACACACACACACACACACACACACACACACACACACACACACACACACACAATATGCCTGTTTGTTAGATCCAATGTCTCACAAAACAATTCAAGTCTATGTGCAGTGTGCGCTAGAGCTGACTGTAGTCTTTGTCTCCTCTGTATTTGGTCATTTTGGACTGACGCAGGAGAGAGGAGAGAGGGGAGAGGGACTCAAAGGAAACAGGATCTCCCTGTATCTCTGTCTCTCTGTGTGAGGCAGGAAGGAACACGAGCTATCTCTGACCTTCGAGGAGTCCTGATTACTGCGCCCTAGACACAGCAGCACGGCTGTGTCCCTGGTCAAAAGTAGTGCGCTATTAAGGAACACGGTTCCTTTTGGACCGCAGGTATCCTCTCCAGTACAAAACCTCTACTCAGACACCTGTTTCCTGTGGATAAAGTCTGGAGGGAGACGTGTTGTGTTGCGTTTCTCATTCATTGTTCATAGCCTTGTAGCGTGTACCATCCTAAACCTCCATCGTCTGTATTTCACTGTTCTCTCCCTTATTATTTAGTCATGTATCCTTTTTGTTGTTGTTGATCTCAGCAGGTTATTCCTCTACATATAAAAGGGTGAGGAGAGGGGCTGCGGAGGGAGATGGAGAGCGAGAGCAATAGAAAGCCAGGGACACAGAAATGGAGAGGGCAAGGAGAGCTTAGAGGTAGTGAGAGGGAGGCAGAACGACGGAACGAGAGATGGGGGAAACAAATAGGGACGGAGAGAGTCATAAAGAGATGCAAGGGAGGGACTGATAGACGGAGAGTGAGAGAGAAAGGCAGAGGGATGGAGAGAGTGTATGACCTGAGTTGACTGGGTCCAGTGTAGTGTTCAGTAACTAAACCAGGAGAAAGGAGCTGTTTATCAGTGGGCGTCTCTCCACCAGGGATTTGTTAAGCTCGACTTTTTTTTTTAATGCGGGAAATATTCAGATAAATCTCCCACAGCCTTGGGCTTGTTGTGAGTAGACTAGCTCCCAAGCCAAGGCATTAGCATGAGATCCTCCCACTTATGTCAACATTCTCTCTCACACACACATGTCTCTGATACACACACACACACACTCACGCACACTTGAGTGCATATACTTAGAAACATAGATATCACATATGCAGCGATTAACCCATTCACACATAGGCACTGCCCCAGATGTGCATGAGGTATGGTTTACTTACATACACATTGATTCTCTCTTTCCCGTTCTCAAATCCATCACACACACACCCCCCCACCCACACACACACATACACACACACACACACACACTCTCTCAGACCTGCTCAGTGCCGAGTGTGTGTGTGCGTGCGTTGATATGTGTGGGAGTGTCTGTCCTAGACTGGCCCATTTGCTACTTGCTGAGCCCGTGCCAACACTGACACCAGGTGCTGGTTATTTCATGCCTATGTCTTCTGAGCACGTTGGCATAGTTAGAGGAGTAATGAGCAGCGCCGCTAGCGAGCCGCGTCACCCCGCGCACCTCGCTTCACTAGCCAAGCTAATATCAATTCATGAAACGCTGTCGCTAACTACGCCGCCAGTGCAGCCGACTTCCCAAATGAATGGATGCTAGTTGCAATGAAAGGAGCCACTTGTCCGCAAACTGCACATTCGTAGAAGAAGCCGTGTAATCACTAAGGCTCTTTCCCCTTGATCTTTTATCTGAGCCAGAGCAGCCAGAGGGTCAGCGATGGTCATTTCTGGGGCAGAGAGGCAGAGGCTGCGTCGCAAATGGCACCCTATTCCCCGAGGGCCCTGGTTAAAAGTAGTGCACTAGATAGGGAATAGGGTGCCATTTGAGACGCAGTCCCAGAGTGCTAATCTTAGCACATAAATCACGACCCTGTGAATAATCGAGGCACTCGGAGAGGTGAGAGGTCAGAGCTGAAGGATACTTTAGTACAAAGGAGGTACACATCGTTGTCTTCCGGGCTCGTTTAACAGCTCCATCTCTCCTTTTCTGGGCCCATTTATAGTCTAGCGGTTTTGACCTTGTCCAGATGGGCCCAGTTCGGCCCCCTTCGGTTGTCACTGACCCTTTTAGGAGGAGATGAGGAGAACGCTGAACGACTGGCTGGAAGACATCTTGGATGGTTTATTGCCACATGTCGCTTTCAATACAGGCCCTCACACTCACAACCACAGCACTGATTACAGCTCTCATTACTGTTACATTACACCCACACATATTGAGACAGACACACACACACACACACACACACACACACACACACACACACACACACACACACACACACACACACACACACACACACACACACACACACACACACACGTCCATAGTGCTTGCATCTGATTTGCATCTGATTTCTTCATACTCCGGACTCTTTCTCCAGTGATAAAAGAAACACAGCCGTTCTGCATTATACGCTTGTCTACGTTCATTTGGGGATGTGACGGATGTCATTATTTCACTATTCACCCAGCCTGTCTGTATGGCCTCGGCAGGTGAGGGAGGGTGTCAAATTGGTGCAAATTGATTCGCGGCCCGGTCCCTCACATTGGGCTTGATAGAAAAATGCCTTTATCACAGTGCCATAGGCAATTTCCTATAAAACTACAGGCATTGTGTGTGTGTGTGTGTGTGTGTGTGTGTGTGTGTGTGTGTGTGTGTGTGTGTGTGTGTGTGTGTGTGTGTGTGTGTGTGTGTGTGTGTGTGTGTGTGTGTGTGTGTGTGTGTGTGTGTGTGTGTGTGTGTGTGCTCATGCATGCGTGTCTGTGTGTATTACACATAGCTAATTCTTGCGAGTCTGGCTCAGTTTCATGTTGCTGCTCAGTCAGCCTGTCAGAATAAGCAGGGCAACAGCTGGAGGCAGAGAGAGTAGGGTTTTGTGTGCAGGTGTTTTATAAATTCTCCTCTTAAACTACCCCCTCCCTCACTCTCTCGTACTTAATCCTCCTGAAACCCCTCTCTCGCTCTCGCCTACTTAAATCGAAAGAGGTGTGTGCGTGTGTGCGTGTGTGCGTGCGTGCGTGCGTGCGTGCGTGCGTGCGTGCGTGTGCGTGTGTGTGGGCACGTTTTACTACACTTGTGAGTACCAAAAGTTCTCACAATAATAGTAAATCAACAAAAATCTGAGTTTGCCAGTCCTCACTTGCACAATGCTATTTTAGGCTTAGGGGTTAGGGTTAGGGTTAGGGGTTAGTGGTTAGGTTTAGGCTTAGGAGTAAGGGTTAGGATTAGGTTTAGGGTTAAGATTAAGATTAGGGTTAACGTTAAGGGTAAGGGTTAGATTTCGTGTTAGAGGTTAGGGAAAATAGGATTTTGAATGGTCCTCACAAGTATAGTAAGACATAGCTGTGTGTGTGTGTGTGTGTGTGTGTGTGTGTGTGTGTGTGTGTGTGTGTGCGTGTGTGCGTGTGTGCGTGTGTGCGTGTGTGTGTAATTATGCAGTGTGCAGTGCAGCATAGTTGGAGTTGGCTCTCCTTACTGCTAAACAGAGAGGTAATGGAATGGTTTGGATGACCTGCTTATTTAGGAAAATCCACTAGCTTTAGCCAATGCACTGTGTGTGTGTGTGTGTGTGTTTGTGTGTGTGTGTGTGTGTGTGTGTGTGTGTGTGTGTGTGTGTGTGTGTGTGTGTGCCTCCCCCTATCTGGGTTTTGTAAATGCTCCAGTAGGTAGGACAGTCAGTAGCTCTACACCTTCTCACCGTGAGAAAACGTCTATTTGTTCACGTACGCAGCAGAGATTCTCCAAGCAGATCGTAAAGCCATTGCACTGGTTTGAGTTAGCAGCAGCGCCCCAGGCTCGAAAGGGTTAACCGCTTTAGCAGAAACACCATGCGTACGGTTCCCAGAAGGAGAACAGCACAGATTCAGTCATTGAATTGAGTTTACAGGTCATTGGATTAAAGTAACTCGATCAGCAACGGCCTACTTTTCCCATAACGTCTATTCGTGGGTGTATTTTTCGTGCGTTTGCCTGTTTTTGTGATGTAGAATCGAGATTGATATTTTTCCAGTGGCTCCCTGGGCTCCCATTAGCCCTTGTTCTGCAGTTATTGAGGATTGCCGTGTCAAGGGTTTAGTACTCTTTTTGTAGCACACTTCACTGTAATCGCAGACGGACTGTGCAATATTGAACCGTCACCCAGCCGTATAGAGTTCTCAATATGATTATGAAGCCATTGATGTTGACATGTGAATCCTGCCTGTAGCACTAGGCTCAGTGGCGGTTGGGAGCGACATGACATGCGGTGTGAGTCTGAGCTAAGCTCTTGAAGCCGGAGCCACGAGAGAGCATCTCAAATGAATTCGGACCTAGCAGCTCTCCGCTTTCATCCGGAATCCCTTTGTGTGTGTGTGTGGTGTCTACGGGGGGTAGAAAGGTGGGTGAGCGTGTCTGTGCGCCTACGTGTGAGCGATTCTTACCATGTGGAAATGTTGAGCGCTTCGAGTGTGTTTGGTGCGTGTGTGTGTGTGTGTGCCTATGCATATGTGCATGTGTACGTGTGTGTGCACGCGTGAGTGTGTTTGTGTCTGCTGCTCTCTGCTCTGGCTCCTCTGAGAGGGACATTAACCTGATTGAAAGCAGAACCCCCCCCACCCACCCCACCCCTCTGCCAGCCCAAAGTGACCTTCAGTGAGCAGGGCTGGCTCTAACTGACACTCCCACAGGAAGTCTTAAAGCACAGAGAAGAAGAAAAATAGTGAGCCTGCGTCTTTTACAGCCATGGCCACTGCTGGTCTGCTGCCTTCTCTACAGAAACGGACCTTTACAGACACACGTCCGAGATGGAGAATCAGATGGAGAGGGAGAATCAGATGGAGAGGGAGAATCAGATGGAGAATCAGATGGAGAGGTAGAATCAGATGGAGAGGGAGAATCAGATGGAGAATCAGATGGAGAGGTAGAATCAGATGGAGAGGGAGAATCAGATGGAGAGGGAGAATCAGATGGAGAGGGAGAATCAGATGGAGAGGGAGAATCAGATGGAGAGGGAGAATCAGATGGAGAGGGAGAATCAGATGGAGAGGGAGAATCAGATGGAGAGGGAGAATCAGATGGAGAGGGAGAATCAGATGGAGAGGGAGAATCCGAGATGGAGAGGGAGAATGAAAGGAGGAGAACAGAATGGTGAGCAGACAGAACGAGAGAAACAGAGAGGCAGACAAAAAAGAGGAAAACAGAGATGGAAGCAGACAGAGAGGGAGAATCAGAGAGGAAGATTCAGAGAGGAAGTATCAGAGAGGAAGATTAGAGAGGGAGAATCAGAGAGGAAGCTTCAGAGAGGGAGAATCAGAGAGGAAGATTCAGAGAGGAAGATTCAGAGAGGGAGAATCAGAGAGGAAGATTCAGAGAGGGAGAATCAGAGAGGGAGAATCAGAGCGGGAGAATCAGAGCGGGAGAATCAGAGCGGGAGAATCAGAGCGGGAGATTCAGAGGGGGAGATTCAGAGGGGGAGATTCAGAGAGGGAGAATCAGAGAGGGAGAATCAGAGAGGGAGAATCAGAGCGGGAGAATCAGAGAGGGAGAATCAGAGAGGGAGAATCAGAGAGGGAGATTCAGAGAGGGAGAATCAGAGAGGGAGAATCAGAGCGGGAGAATCAGAGCGGGAGAATCAGGGAGGAAGATTCAGAGGGAGAATCAGAGAGGGAGAATCAGAGAGGGAGAGGGAGATTCAGAGAGGGAGCATCAGAGTGGGAGAGGGAGAATCAGAGAGGAAGAGGGAGAATCAGAGAGGAAGAATCAGAGAGGAAGAGGGAGAATCAGAGAGGAAGAGGGAGAATCAGAGAGGGAGAATCAGAGAGGAAGAGGGAGAATCAGAGAGGGAGAATCAGAGAGGAAGAGGGAGATTTAGAGAGGGAGAATCAGAGAGGGAGAATCAGAGAGGAAGAGGGAGAATCAGAGAGGAAGAGGGAGAATCAGAGAGGGAGAATCAGAGAGGGAGCAGGGGAAGAAAGATAAGAAGAACAGAAGCAGGGAGCGGGCATGGAAAATAAGAGAAATTAAAAGAAAGAAAGGGGAGAGGAGAAGGGAAATAAAATAGAGTGGGAGAGGGGGGTTGTCAAAATTGGACATGGAAATTACATTTTAGGAACTGCTGGAAAGAAATGATCTTTCAACAAGATAGCCTTCAGTAGGGAGAGGGGGGGGAAGAAAGAAATTGAGAGCGAGAGGGAGAGCCTGGGGAGAACATTCGTGTGTTTGATGAGAGACCGCTGTGTGGAGCTACGTGTTTGGAGTTCGGGTCTGAGTGTGAGACAGTGTGGATGGAAGCCCACTCAATTACTTCCTTGTGCAGCGTCTCATTGTCGCTTTGAAAGAACACACAAGTGCTCGGATAGATTCTACAGCCCAGGCTTTTGCAAATTGCTGGGGATAAGAGTGTCAGGCAAACAAGCCAAGTCATTTGTATCCAGCACCACCTACGGAATACAGAGACACCAAAGAAGAAGTGGCAGCGCTCATACTCATACACAACATAAGCTGGGGGAAAATAGCCTTGGGCAACGTCTCTCTCTTTTATTCTCTTTCTCTCTCTCTCTCTCTCAGTTGGGGGATATTGGTTGCTGATCATAAATAGCTATCCGCTGACAGGAGGCCTTTCGCATGCCGAGAGGGCCGGGGGAGGGAAGGAAGAGGGGGAGATGACAGGAGAGAGGTAAAGCACAGAGATAAGGAGGAGACGCATAGGGGTAGGAGGAGAGGAGCAGGAAAGAGGAGGGGTGTATGGATGCATAGGGGTTTTGAGAGAGAGAGAGAGGGGAATACATTAGGGAGAGAGGCAGCAGCCTTTGATGACTGACAGATAGGAACACACACACACACACACAAACACACACACACACACTCTCAGCCCATCATCCTGGTAATAAGAGTAACCCGGAACTGTATTCCTCCCTACTCCATGGTGGGTCTGAGCCAGCAGCAGATACCCTTATCGATCACTCTTATCTTCCCGTAAGGCCGCCTCACCTCCCCCTGTCTCCTCATCACCCCTCCTCCCCCTCTCAGCTCATTGATCGGGGGAACGTGTTAGACAGAGCAGGCCAGGCTCACTTAATGTAAAGCAAAGTAATGGGAGAGTGAAACAGAGCACTGATGCAACCTCACAGCCCAGAGCACCATTTCCCCTTAATAGATCCAATAAGGAGCTACAATAGAAGGATAGCATCACTCAGTCTCCACACTCTCTACCTTCTCTGTTCTCTTTATTTCATGTTTTCATTTTTCACTCTCTCCTTTTCCATTATCACTCCCTCTCTCTTGTATAATTTTCTCTTCTCTCACACTCTCTCCTCATCCTCCTCTTACCCTTACATCCTTGCCCTCCTCTTCTCTCTCTCTCTCTCTCTCTATATATATATATATATATCTTAGTGTAAAAAAAAAAAAAGAATGAAAGAGCTGAAGTCCAGCTAGGCTTAACCTTTTTCCCTGAGACCCCAGGGCCCTGGCTGTGAAAGAGAGGGCTCTGCTCAGGGCTCAGTACAAGCTGCCCTGGGCCTAGCAGTCAGGAGGAGGGAAGGATACGAAGAGAGGGAAGGATACGAAGAGAGGGAAGGATATGAAGAGAGGGGAGGATATGAAGAGAGGGAAGGATATGAAGGGAGGGAAGGATATGAAGGCAGGGAAGGATATGAAGGGAGGGAAGGATATGAAGGCAGGGAAGGATATGAAGGGAGGGAAGGATATGAAGAGAGGGAAGGATATGAAGGGAGGGAATGATATGAAGGGAGGGAATGATATGAAGGGAGGGAAGGATACGAAGGGAGGGAAGGATACGAAGGGAGGGAAGGATACGAAGAGAGGGAAGGATATGAAGAAAGGGAAGGATACGAAGGGAGGGAAGGATACGAAGGGAGGGAAGGATATGAAGAGAGGGAAGGATATGAAGGGAGGGAAGGATATGAAGGGAGGGAAGGATATGAAGAAAGGGAAGGATACGAAGGGAGGGAAGGATACGAAGGGAGGGAAGGATACGAAGGGAGGGAAGGATACGAAGAAAGGGAAGGATACGAAGGGAGGGAAGGATACGAAGGGAGGGAAGGATACGAAGGGAGGGAAGGATATGAAGGGAGGGAAGGATATGAAGGGAGGGAAGGATATGAAGGGAGGGAAGGATACGAAGGGAGGGAAGGATACGAAGGGAGGGAAGGATATGAAGGGAGGGAAGGATATGAAGGGAGGGAAGGAGGGAGGATGAGTAGGGGACTAAAGGACAATTAGCCCCATAGAAGCTAGGTAGGCAGTCTGTCTCCTATTGAGCCAAAGAACAGAGCAGAGCACATCAACAGTTTTATCTAGTCTCCACTCCCTCCACTCTCTCCATTAAATTACGCAATGTTCAAATGCCTCCTGGCGTGGATACAGTCATTTATATTAGGTAGGACATGTGTATTCTGTTTTGGTGCGGCCCTGAAATGCAAAATGGGAAAACAACTTTTAATGAACTGAAAAGACTGGGTGGAAAGAATTGTGTAGCTTTGATTGTAATTTGGTTTAAAGATGTTTTTATGTCTCTGCTATAAAAAAAAAATGGACTCGTTTTCTCCGCGTCCTACGAGTCAGATGTGGGTGTGTACATATACTGTATTGGTTTGTCTCACAATGAGGGGCTGGTGATTGTGAGGGTTGCTAACACGTGAGAGATTCAGACAGTATTGTGTGCGTGTGTATGTGTAGCTTAGTCTCACACGTGGCTGTACTGGCTGGTGTTAATGATGCCTGCAGCAAAGACGATCGAGCGGCAAAATCACACATGAACACACACACACACACACACACACACAGAGCGCATCAACGACAGGTCAGGGAGCTATCCCAGCAGCCCCTGGGCTAAGGCACGGGGCAGGGCAGGGTGCAAAGTGAACATTGAGCCTCCGCAGGTTTCTCCACGCTCGTGCGTGCTCATCACCAACAACATGTGTCAGGAAAGGGCTGAGAGCACAAGGTCAGAGAGAAAGGGGGAGAGAGAGAGAGAGAGAGAGAGATGAGGAGAGAGAGTTAAACCTGTACTGTACATATACCCCAGAGGCAGCCAGCATACAGATGTAGGATCTTAATTGGATCATTCTTTCTGAGAATTTTCCTGCACGGCAGGAAATGCAAACTTATAGTGTATTTGAGTTTTCTAAAGTTGGTAATTTCCCACTTTCAGACTTGATTTGCCCCATCGTAAAACGTATCAACCTCTACAAAATGTATTATATGTAAATGTATTATAATCCACATAATAATTCACATTTGCTGTTGCTGCAGGATTATTTTTGTGCTGCAGCAGCCTGGATTAAATGAAGATCCTACATCTGTAGGTGGAGAGAAACAGAGACTGACGGAGTCCTACAGAGACAGTGTGTGTGCGTGGGAGAAGCCAAATACAGCCATAGAAACAGTGTATGAGGGATGGAAAGATGTCCTGACACAGACTCACATAGGGTCAAAACGTTTAGAGCATTTACCAGAGTGGAACCTTGTTTTGCTCTCTGTGAGGGACGGAAAGAGCCCGAGTGTGGAAGACAGGCAGAGGCATAATGTGTGTGTGAAAGACAGGCAAAGGCAGAGGGATAATGTGTGTGAAAGACAGGCGGAGGCAGAGGGATAATGTGTGTGAAAGACAGGCAAAGGCAGAGGGATAATGTGTGTGAAAGACAGGCAGAGGCATAATGTGTGTGTGAAAGACAGGCAAAGGCAGAGGGATAATGTGTGTGAAAGACAGGCAGAGGCATAATGTGTGTGTGAAAGACAGGCAAAGGCAGAGGGATAGTGTGTGTGAAAGACAGGCGGAGGCAGAGGGATAATGTGTGTGAAAGACAGGCAGAGGCAGAGGGATAATGTGTGTGAAAGACAGACAAATGCAGAGGGATAATGTGTGTGAAAGACAGGCAAAGGCAGAGGGATAATGTGTGTGAAAGACAGGCAGAGGCATAATGTGTGTGTGAAAGACAGGCAAAGGCAGAGGGATAATGTGTGTGAAAGACAGGCAGAGGCATAATGTGTGTGTGAAAGACAGGCAAAGGCAGAGGGATAATGTGTGTGAAAGACAGGCAGAGGCATAATGTGTGTGTGAAAGACAGGCAAAGGCAGAGGGATAGTGTGTGTGAAAGACAGGCAGAGGCATAATGTGTGTGTGTGAAAGACAGGCAAAGGCAGAGGGATAATGTGTGTGAAAGACAGGCAGAGGCATAATGTGTGTGTGAAAGACAGGCAAAGGCAGAGGGATAATGTGTGTGAAAGACAGGCAGAGGCATAATGTGTGTGTGAAAGACAGGCAAAGGCAGAGGGATAATGTGTGTGAAAGACAGGCAGAGGCATAATGTGTGTGTGAAAGACAGGCTAAGGCAGAGGGATAATGTGTGTGAAAGACAGGCAGAGGTATAATGTGTGTGTGAAAGACAGGCAAAGGCAGAGGGATAATGTGTGTGAAAGACAGGCAGAGGCATAATGTGTGTGTGAAAGACAGGCAAAGGCAGATGGATAATGTGTGTGAAAGACAGGCAAAGGCAGAGGGATAATGTGTGTGAAAGACCGGCAGAGGCATAAGGATAATGTGTGTGAAAGACAGGCAGGGGGGTAATGTGTGTGTGAAAGACCGGCAGAGGCAGAGGGATAATGTGTGTGAAAGACAGGCAGAGGCGGAGGGATAATGTGTGTGAAAGACAGGCAGAGGCGGAGGGATAATGTGTGTGAAAGACAGGCAGAGGCAGAGGGATAATGTGTGTGAAAGCCAGGCAGAGGCAGAGGGATAATGTGTGTGAAAGACAGGCAGAGGCAGAGGGATAATGTGTGTGAAAGACAGGCAGGGGCAGAGGGATAATGTGTGTGTGAAAGACAGGCAGAGGCAGAGGGATAATGTGTGTGTGAAAGACAGGCAGAGGCAGAGGGATAATGTGTGTGAAAGACAGGCAGAGGCAGAGGGATAATGTGTGTGAAAGACAGGCAGAGGCGGAGGGATAATGTGTGTGAAAGACAGGCAGAGGCAGCCAGAGAAATGGTGCGTGAGCGAGACAGACAAAGACAGAGACTGTGTGTGTGTTTGTGTATCAGAGAGCGAGTGACTCTGAGCCAGATGGATTTCCAGTAGTCTGGTTAACTCCTGTGTGATTGAAATGAGTTGAGCTCTGCTGTGCTGTGGTGTGGTCACAGGGCAGTTTGATCAATTTCAGCTCTAACTACAGCCAGCCGCTGGCCTGATGAAACTGATAAGGCCTTGATGAAGGCAGTATTATCATGGCTGAGTACTGAGGCGTGGAGGGGCCTGGAGGCCTGGGTAATGGTGGTTCTCTCAGGGGACTGTCTGCTGCAGTAAAGGACCCCCCCCCCCATCCCCAGGGGAGGGAGATGATGAGGGGAGAGGATTCAAAGGATGAGGGCCTGGGGACACTGATCTGAAATACAGTGGCTAGGCTTTCTATCTGTAGTGAGGTACTTTCTGTCTGGCTGGAGACAGGGTTGTGCTTTCATATATGGTTTTCTCACATTGTTGACTGGTCGGTAGGGTTGGGTTCCTTTCAAGTCAGTCAATTCTAAAAGTAAATTAAAATGTATTTAATGAATAAAAACATTTGCATTGATAATAATAGGGAAATATTCTGGGCAATGTTCAGGTAATAGATTGCATTTCAATTCATCCCCTGAACTGACTGTCTGAATAAGAAATAGTCTTGGCCCCAGCCCTGGTCAGTTAACTATATACTATACATGATGTAGTACAGGTACTATAGAGAGATAGAATGAGATCGCTTGTTGGCAGGCCAGTGGATTGGCAGGAAGTGCGTGTGTATCTGTCGCTGGTAGGGATGGTTGGGGGGTTGTGAGAAGGGCAGGGAGGAAAGGAGCGAGAGGAAGGAAGAGCCTTGTATAAATGTAAAATGTATTTGTTTTGGGGTAGGAGGGAGGAGGGAGGAGGGAGGAGAGGTAGTTGTGGTGTGGTTCTTTGTACATACTGTATGTCCAGCTTGTGTTAATGGCCTCCTCCACTCTAGTGTCATGGTACGACACTGTCAGTGAACTCTCTCTGCCTGGACACCTGTGACCTCTGGAAAGGTCACGGGTTCAAAGGTCACAAGGGCTCGTTATCAGTTGATGGGAAGGGAGGAAAGAGGAAGCGATGGACAGGAAGCGAGGGAAGGAAACAGGAGGGCATGAGGAGGGCAGAGGTTGAACAGAGAGACGGACAACACTCGAGAACGGATATTCCACTCAACTCACTTCCTATCCTAGGCCCCCCTCTTTCCTAATCCTAACCTCCTTTCCCGACATCCATCCCCATCGGAAGAAACATCAGTGTGTTTTCTCCCCTGGGGGACTGAGCTGAATCCAAACACACAAGCGGAGCAGCATAATCGGAACACGTGCTTTATTTCTCTCTCAACGTCAGGCTAATTAGCTTGCGTTTGTCGGGAACACTGACTGGTATTATTAGTCCGCCGTGTCGTTTCTAATTTGTTGAACGTCATTAGCCGGCCCAGTGAAAACAAGTCCCCTCCACCAATCATTATAAGGTGATTCAATACAGCCGGGAGGGATACGTGATTAGCTTTCTGCCTGCCTAACCGCCTGTTAGACCCGCTGAATCTGACCCCCCCCCCCCGCCTCCTCCTCCTCTCTTCACCTCACCTTCCCCTGCTACAGTATGTTTACACAGGCTAGTCCTCTTAATCCTACCTCCAGGATGCTTACTCACTCCATTTCTTAACTCTTGGCAGAAAGAGAAAAAGAAGATAGAATGCCATTATTGAGGACTGGGGGACTCTCAGCAGCTTGGAAGATAACGTGAAGCCTACTGGTTTCAGACGCCCTCCATGTTTCTAAACACACCTTTCTGTCCATGTCTCTCCTTCACCCCCCCCCCCCCCCTCTCTCTCCACTCAAGGTGATAGCCAAAGGCCTCTTCATTGATCTAATAAAACCTGGAGTCAGAGCTGTGAGCTGTGAGGCATCAAATATTCTTATCCCGGCCCTCCATTTAAGCCTACTCATTTAGAGCACATTTCGATGATCTTGGACTTTTTCTGTCAGTGCGGCTGCTCTTACTTTCTAAAAAGAAAAATCAATAGGAGTCAGATTGGGTTCAGAACGTGCAGTACAGGCTCCGCATCTCAATTCACACCCCCGTCTCCTAAATGCCAAACAGGACAGAAGGTCTGCCTGTTGAAACGGACATTTAAAATTCACATGACATTGCGCAATAATAATGCAACAGCACAGATGGATATTTTCCATTTAATCTCCAAGAGGAAACACAATTTGACATTTAATGCATGTTTAGAAGTCAACAGCTTTCTTCTCAAATGGGTAAACAGCATCAAAGTGTTGATTTGGCTCTCCGATATACGCCAGCAGGTGTGGATTGATGATTCCACAGGCGGGAAAGCAGAATATCTTTGATAGTCTATTCCTGAGGCATTTATTTGTGTATTTTTAAGCCGTGATGTTTGTATCATTTACCTCCATTAGTTGAACAGGCTACCGGTAGCTTCACCTGTCAAAGACAAAACAAGTCTGACGTTTGACATACTCACTTAGGAGAATTATCATGAACTAGATTGTGTGTTGAATTGTCCTTGCTTCGACATTAATTCCCAGAGTCTGGTTGATGTGCTGCCAACACACATTAACTTCGATAATGCTGCATTTCACTTGGATTGCTGTCATTGAATTGGCTTGACAGAGCTCCGATAAGTTGTTTGCGGATGTTGCACGGCTGTTACGCTAACGAGGTATCCCGGTAGTCGGTTCTGACGCTTTAACTGATTCTGCTTTTATCTTTCTTTGTCAGGCTTGCCAGAGGCTGTGCCCACCCGGTCTATCTCTCCCCTGTCACTCATCCGTCCACCAGCGAATCAACGGCCTTGCTGAGACTGGGCGGGTCCTATCGGAGCCATGGGTGAGGCTAAGGTCCTGCTGTTGGTTCTTCTGATTGGT
This sequence comes from Salvelinus alpinus, assembly GCF_045679555.1. Taxonomy (NCBI): domain Eukaryota; kingdom Metazoa; phylum Chordata; class Actinopteri; order Salmoniformes; family Salmonidae; genus Salvelinus; species Salvelinus alpinus. Next base: position 67,016,942 of record NC_092090.1, on the reverse strand, counting down.
TGGGAGAAGTCGTTGTGTCTCAACTGGAACCCAGTCCCACGCAAGACGGTCAGATACCGCGGTGAGTAGATACAGGCCATACCATGTCTGTGCCTGAAACGGCCAATAGGGACTAGGGTGCTATTTCAGATGTAGCCTATATTAACTGTTCACAGTCACTCCGTTTCCTGTTCTTCTGTTGTCGACTGTCTGTTTTAAGTCCAGCGGTCAAAGAAAAACCAGTATATCATTTCAAAAGAGGAAGTAACGTACTTCTGCCTCTTTGTCACTCATATACCACATAACCACCTCACACCTTCATTCTGTCCTTTCTTTCCCTCCACTTCCTTCTCTTCCTTCTCCTTTTTATCCCACACCTCCCTCCTCTCTTTGCTTTCAGCCCTGCTAAGAACCAAACAGCCTGTACTATTCTCACAAAGAGATCAAATTTCAGCTACACCTAGCAAGACTGCTATTACGTAAAAGCAAGTCCCTTTTCTGCCTTCTTTTCTGATTCCCATCTCGCCCCACACTCCTTTTCCTGTCCCCGACTCACACTCAACCGTCATTGTTGGTGGTGAGGGTTGTGGATGGGGGATACAATGAAAAAAACAATGGACAAGCAGTCAATAGCAGCTTGAGAGACACGGCTAGCGGTGACACACAACTCCTGCTCACTCAACTCTAGTCAATCCACAGGCTCATCCCAGACCAATAAACAGACTCGGTAAACATTCAACAGGCAATGCAAACAGCCATGCAGCTCGCTCACACAATCACTATCTCAACTAGACAGAGACAGAGAGACAGAGAGACAGAGACAGAGACAGAGACAGAGACAGAGAGACAGAGAGAATCAGAGAAAGTTAAATAGAAGAGAGTGCGAGACAAATAGAGTTGAAGAAAGAGAGACAGAGCAGAGAGAGAGAACGAGAGAGCAGAAGGAGAGGAGCAGGGAGCAGACTGCCTTAAAAGGACAGGAAATAGTTTCACAGTAGCGAGAGGAGCAACGGAGTGAGAAAGAGACGGAAAAGACAAATACACACACAGCGCGGAACGTCTACAAAGTGTTTTATGTCGCGTGGAGCTGTCTCTCTGCACACGCAGATCTCATAAACATGAACTCTGTGTGTGGTGTGTGTGTGTGTGTTGGTTTTACTATCCTAAAAACGATTTTTTTTATTTTAGGGTTTAGGGTTAAGGTTAAGTTTAGGGTTAGGGGTTATGGAAAATAGGATTTTGAATGGGAATCAAGTGTTTGGTCCCCACAAGGATAGTTAAACAAATGTGTGCGTGTATTTGTATGCAGTTTGGTGTCAGCAAACGTGAGACAATAAAAAGAGAGAGGGAGAGAGAGAGAGAGAGAGAGAGGGGCCCAGAGTGTGTGTATGAATAACGCTTAGCCTGGCTGTCTGAGGGATTTAGTACTCCCAGGCAGTTTGGGGTGGGTGGTGAAGGTGGGTGGGGTGGGGGGGGGGGGGATCGGAGCAGAGATAATGTTTACTCCCTCTCTCTGCCCACCCAGGCCCCGCCTCTATAATTATGTGTGGCTTAAAGTCATTTAGGTTACGAAGGGGAAAAAACACAAACACTTTGAACTGCTTCTTCTCTCTCTCCATCTTTCCATCTCTCTCCATCTTTCAACCATCTTTCCATCTCTCTTCTTCTCTGTCATTCGCTCTCTCTTTCCACTCTCCTCTCTTTCTCATTTCTCACACACCCTCGTTGCGCCCTGATTTGGGCACGCCTGATTGGAGTATCCATTGGCTGGTTATTTTCAAAAACTTAGCGGACACAGACACAGCCCCGCTACTCACCCGGCCTCGCCTGTGGCCCAGTCGGGAGCAGATAAAATGCAGTTTGGGGGGTGGTTGTCCCCCCTCACCCCGGCACACCCCTCTCCCCTTTCCCAGCCCAACCCCAATGACAGAGCCCTGTAAACCATCTCCACACAAAGCACAGCAGCTGTGGCCAGAGAGAGCAAGAGGGACGGGGGACGGGCAGTTTGTTTGAAATGCCAGCAGGATGCTTTGATGCAGAGAATGAGACTAAAACTTAAAAGGAAAAACCAAAGCAAATGAGTGGTGCTGATTGAACGAGAGAGATAGAATGAGGATATGAAGTGAGATCCACCCAGAACAGGGATGGGGGATGGACTTTTTCATTTTCTCTCTCTCTCTCTCTCTCTCTCTCTCTCTGCCCACCAATTACAGTAATGAGTGGTTGGGAGGGATTGAGGGATTGAGGGATAGATGGATAGATGGATAAAGTTGTGGTGGGTGTGTTTGTGTGATTGGGGGAGGACAGACAGAGAGAGATAAATCATCCATCCATCCATCCACACGCTATCTGACATGTGTCACTCACCCCCCAGCTTCCATCTCTCCATCCCTCCATCTTCCACTATGTCTCTGATTGAATGGGATTAATAGTATGGTGCAGATGTGACCTAGAGTGGAGTAGAGGGGCTTTAAGTCATATTGTTCAGTTAACAGCTGGGGGTCTATGATTTTCATAAATCCATCCACGCGCCATTCTCTCTCTCTAGCCAGGTTGAAGTCGGGCAGTCTTAACTGTGGCACTCTTCTTCAGAAAGGTCATTTGTGGAGTAAATCAACAACTCCTCCACTTGTCCTGTTGTTGTGTTAATCCACTTTTAACATTTCCTTTCCGTGTTTGCCCTCCCACTCCTCCTCCCCCGTCTCTCCCAGTTCCCTTCATTCCTCTCACACCACTCCCTTTGCTAATCTACAGCAATTACACAGTGCTTCCCATCTCTCTCTCTCTCTGCTCTCATTCTGTCTCATGCCTTGACATTCAATACAATCCACTCTGAAGTTTCCCTAGTCTCCTGATACAACAACTGGCTTTGTGTGTGTGTGTGTCCGTGATGCTAATGTTTGTGGGTACCTGACTTGAGGGATTGAGAGAGTGTGTGTGTGTGTGTGTGTGTGTGTGTGTGTGTGTGTGTGTGTGTGTGTGTGTGTGTGTGTGTGTGTGTGTGTGTGTGTGTGTGTGTGTGTGTGTGTGTGTGTGTGCGTCTTTTGTAGTGGGCGGTGGGCTACACAGTGTGTATGTCTCCTTGTTTCTTAGTCTGTGTTGCTGCTTCAAAGGTCCTAAAATAGCCCTTTAATTATAGTGCAGTGTGTGAGCTCCTCCATGGTTAGCAGCGTAACGCAGACCGTGGCAGTATTTATAGTTAAGCACTCAACGAAAAGAAGGAGCGTTAGCTTGCTGGAGAAGAGAGGAGAGGCTGGAGCAGGAGCGTACACGGAGGCACATCAGAGGGGATCTAAACTAGCCTTGAGTCAGTCTTGACTGAGCCCTGCTCCCTGGACCGCCTCGCCTGGCCAGCCGCTCTGGCCTCCCTCCCTCCTTCCACCAGACTGACCCTGAGCTCTCCCAAAACGGCGCACACACCGAAACACACACACACACACACACAGACACACACACACAGCTAGAGTGTGGCATCACAGAGATGGGAGTATAGAACTCCTTCAGTGTGTAGTGGCTAGCTTAACATCACAGAGATGGGAGTATAGAACTCCTTCGGTGTAGTGGCTAGCTTAACATCACAGAGATGGGAGTATAGAACTCCTTCGGTGTAGTGGCTAGCTTAACATCACAGAGATGGGAGTATAGACCTCCTTCGGTGTAGTGGCTAGCTTAACATCACAGAGATGGGAGTATAGAACTCCTTCGGTGTAGTGGCTAGCTTAACATCACAGAGATGGGAGTATAGAACTCCTTCGGTGTAGTGGCTAGCTTAACATCACAGAGATGGGAGTATAGAACTCCTTCAGTGTAGTGGCTAGCTTAACATCACAGAGATGGGAGTATAGAACTCCTTCAGTGTAGTGGCTAGCTTAACATCACAGGGCGACAGAGCGCTGGTGCTCTTGTTACCATAGAACCCATCAAACTGACCTCGGCACATCTCAAGAGTTCAGCTGTGGAGAGACACAGACCTCTGCTGCCTCACCCACAAGCAACATTTTATGGGCTTGCAGTTTTCCCTTTGGTCTGTGTGTGTGTGTGTGTGTGTGTGTGTGTGTGTGTGTGTGTGTGGGTGTGGGTGTGGGTGTGGGTGGGTGGGTGGGTGGGTGGGTGGGTGGGTGGGTGGGTGGGTGGGTGCGTGGGGGGGTGGGTGGGCGTGTGTGTGTGTGTGTGTCTCATCTGTTGGAATCATTAGATCTTCTCTTTGCTCTCATTTCTGTGGCATGTTCCTCCTTCCCCTTTCATTATATTTTCCCTTACTAGTACAGTCTGTCCTCTTATGTTGTTACTTTAATGTCTGGTGTCTGTTCATAACAACTGCTAAATCAGACAAAGACCCCTCCGTCCACTGTATTAAAACCAAAAGATTTTTGAGTGGATTTTTCCTTTAAGGCCCCCTGCCGCGCAGACAGGTCTCAGGGCTGCCACTGTGTGGTGACAGGTGGGAAGTGCAGCCTTCCAGAACAACTAGCAATGACACTGCCACTAGTAATTGTAAACAACCCCCTTCAAGCTCTGCAAAACTTTCTGTGAATGTGGACAAAGGAGGGTTGTTTGCCAGTATGTGTGGCGGGAGGAAGGTTTGCGTGTGTGTATGCAAGCGATTGTGTTGGAGTGCACAGCCGTTTGTGTCAGCACACGTGTCTATGTGTGTTTACATGTGTGCAAGTGTGTGTGTTTATGTATGTGTGCTCTAGTGTGTGCGTGTGTGTGTACGTGTCAACGCCAGACATTTTCTGGCTGTGTAGAACCTAGCAGATGTGCTCTGGGCTCCCTTGAGGATGTCTCGTCTCCTCTCTCCTCTTCTCATCTCATCTTTCCTCATCCAGCACACGCGCCAATACCCTCCAATGTTTATACGCTGCTGCTCTCTAGATAATAACTCTAGTTCCACGTGTATTACCTTCTCCCACCGCCTGTCCCCTCGAGTTTCCTCTCCTCCTTATACTGTCTCTCTATACCTCCATGCTCTCTCTCTCTCTCTCTCTCTCTCACCCCTCCCTCTCTCTCTGACTTGCTGTCCTGCACCCCGCCACCTCTATAGTTCTGGTTCGTTGCTATACCCTTAAACTAGGCCAGGAAGGAAGTCACATGGCGTGCCCACCATAAATCAGAAGTGAAGTCTCTTCCCCCTGCTGTAGGATCTCAGCTTTTATTTGTAGAGGAACAGGAACATTATTATTCAATTCATGACATCACTTTACTGAGGCTTGCCTGACGTTTCGCTATATGACCTCCCTTTGCTAAGAGCGAGACGCAGAGACACGACAGGAAACACAGGCGTGGATAATGGAAACTAAACTGCATTTGTGCTCTGTCAGTTTCTCCCTGTGTGTTTGTCTTATACTGCATTGTGTGTGTGGCTGGGTGTGTGTGTGTCTGTGTTGGGTAGGGTGTGTGTGTGGCTGGGTGTGTGTATGTGTGGCTGGGTGTGTGTGTGTGTGGCTGGGTGTGTGTGGCTGGGTGTGTGTGTGGCTGGGTGTATGTGTTGGGTGGGGTGTGTGGGTGTGGCTGGGTGTGTGTGTGTGGCTGGGTGTGTGTGTTGGGTGGTGTGTGTGTGTGGCTGGGGGTGTGTGTGTGGCTGGGTGTGTGTGTTGGGTGGGGTGTGTGGCTAGGTGTGTGTGTGGCTGGGTGTGTGTGTGGCTGGGTGTGTGTTGGGTGGTTTGTGTGTGTGGCTGTGTGTGTGTGTTGGGTGGGGTGGGGTGGGGCGAATGTGTAGCTGTGTGTGTGTGTTGGGTGGGGTGGGGTGTATGTGTGGCTGTGTGTGTGTGTTGGGTGGGGTGGGGTGTATGTGTGGCTGTGTGTGTGTTGGTTAGGGTGTATGTGTGGCTGTGTGTGTGTGTGTGTGTGTTGGGTGGGGTGTATGTGTGGCTGTGTGTGTGTGTTGGTTAGGGTGTATGTGTGGCTGTGTGTGTGTGTTGGTTAGGGTGTATGTGTGGCTGTGTGTGTGTGTGTTGGTTAGGGTGTATGTGTGGCTGTGTGTGTGTGTTGGTTAGGGTGTATGTGTGGCTGTGTGTGTGTGTGTGTTGGTTAGGGTGTATGTGTGGCTGTGTGTGTGTGTTGGTTAGGGTGTATGTGTGGCTGGGTGTGTGTTGGTTAGGGTGTGTGTGTTGGGTGGGGTGTATGCGTGGCTGGGTGTGTGTGTTGGGTGGGGTGTATGCGTGGCTGGGTGTGTGTGTTGGGTGGGGTGTATGCGTGGCTGGGTGTGTGTGTGTTGGGTGGGGTGTATGTGTGGCTGCGTGTGTGTGTTGGTTAGGGTGTATGTGTGGCTGGCTGGGTGTGTGTTGGTTAGGGTGTATGTGTGGCTGGGTGTGTGTTGGTTAGGGTGTGTGTGTGGCTGTGTGTGTGTGTGTGTTGGTTAGGGTGTATGTGTGGCTGTGTGTGCGTGTTGGTTAGGGTGTATGTGTGGCTGTGTGTGTGTGTGTTGGTTAGGGTGTATGTGTGGCTGTGTGTGTGTGTTGGTTAGGGTGTATGTGTGGCTGTGTGTGTGTGTTGGTTAGGGTGTATGTGTGGCTGTGTGTGTGTGTTGGTTAGGGTGTATGTGTGGCTGTGTGTGTGTGTTGGTTAGGGTGTGTGTGTGGCTGTGTGTGTGTGTGTTGGTTAGGGTGTATGTGTGGCTGTGTGTGTGTGTTGGTTAGGGTGTATGTGTGGCTGTGTGTGTGTGTTGGTTTGGGTGTATGTGTGGCTGTGTGTGTGTGTGTGTGTGTTGGTTAGGGTGTATGTGTGGCTGTGTGTGTGTGTTGGTTAGGGTGTATGTGTGGCTGTGTGTGTGTGTTGGTAAGGGTGTATGTGTGGCTGTGTGTGTGTGTTGGTTAGGGTGTATGTGTGGCTGTGTGTGTGTGTTGGTTAGGGTGTGTGTGTGTGTTGGTTAGGGTGTGTGTGTGCTTGGGCCTTTTCCTGTGTCTCTCTGTGTGCCACTTTGACGAAACAGAAAGTCGTCACCTTCACACCGGTGCTGAGCTCCCATGTAGTTCCAAAGGCGCTTGATTTGTGGCATAAAGATGGGCAACACTTCAATCTGCATTGCCATCAGGTCAAGTGAGACACGTGTGTTTCTAACAGTATTGTCTATGTATGCGTGTTCCTCTACAGAGGTGCTGGACAGCATGGTCAGGTTCCGGGCTCTAGGTGTGTGGAACTACACCATGGCGACTCTAGCAGAACACGAGAGGGTTCTGTATGTAGGAGCTAGAGAGGCCCTGTTCGCCCTGGACCCTAACGACATCAGCAGACAGCTACGACCTCAGGTAACTACACACACACACCTCAGCGCAGCAGACACCAACGACAGCTGGGACCTTAACCCCACAGACAGCTTCTTGTGCAACGTTCCTTGTTGCATGGCAGTAAAGTTTCCTGATTCCGATGCCTTCTGTTCAGGGGTGGAGGGGGAACAAGGCTATTACATGATTATGGGAATGTTAATCAGTGTAATTAGCCTCGTACAATAAAGGCTTGATACAATGTCTTAAGATGCCTCTGTCCCCTCTCATCTCATATCCCACTCAGACATATACCAGCACTATGGGGATTGTTATCTGATTAAACTTTCTAATTAGCATGAATTGGACTGTTGTGTGACTGATGATGAACACGCAACAGTTCTGTGTTGTGAGCAGCCCAGTAATAAGCAGCCCACCTGTTCGCTGCTGCTCTGTCTACCAAGTGTAGAGGGATGATCGGGCCACTGGATGCCACCTGCCCCACTGTCTTCACTCTGCACCTATCTCAACATCTGCCTTCTCATTCTGTTATCCATCTCTCTCTCTGCTCCCGCTGTCTCTAAATCCCATCTCTCTCTATCGGTCTCTCTCTCTCCTCCCGCTGTCGCTAAATCCATCTCCCTCTATCTGTCTCTCTTTCTCTCTCATCCAACTCTCTTTCTATCTGTTACTGTTGCCGTCTCTCTCGTCCACTCATCTCTCTCTCACACACACATTCCTCCCTCTAATTCTCTCTCTCTCTCCCTTTGTCCCTCTCTCTATATATATATTTATCTTTCTTTCTTTCTTTCTTTCTTTCTCTCTCTCTCTCGCTCTCTATTTCTCTCCCTTTCTCTCGCTCTCTATTTCTCTCGCTCTCTCAGATTGAGTGGCCAGCACCACAGGAGAAGAAGAGAGAGTGTGCCACCAAGGGCAAGAACAACCAGGTACATATCCTAAAAGTTTCTGTTTACATTTGAGTACCATCATAGACTGAGTACCCCTTTAGACTGAGTACCCCTTTAGACTGAGTACCCCTTTAGACTGAGTACCACCTTAGACTGAGTACCACCTTAGACTGAGTACCACCTTAGACTGAGTACCACCTTAGACTGAGTACCCCTTTAGACTGAGTACCACCTTAGACTGAGTACCACCTTAGACTGAGTACCACCTTAGACTGAGTACCACCTTAGACTGAGTACCCCTTTAGACTGAGTACCACCTTAGACTGAGTACCACCTTAGACTGAGTACCACCTTAGACTGAGTACCCCTTTAGACTGAGTACCCCTTTAGACTGAGTACCACCTTAGACTGAGTACCACCTTAGACTGAGTACCACCTTAGACTGAGTACCACCTTAGACTGAGTACCACCTTAGACTGAGTACCACCTTAGACTGAGTACCCCTTTAGACTGAGTACCACCTTAGACTGAGTACCACCTTAGACTGAGTACCCCTTTAGACTGAGTACCCCTTTAGACTGAGTACCCCTTTAGACTGAGTACCCCTTTAGACTGAGTACCCCTTTAGACTGAGTACCCCTTTAGACTGAGTACCACCTTAGACTGAGTACCACCTTAGACTGAGTACCACCTTAGACTGAGTACCACCTTAGACTGAGTACCACCTTAGACTGAGTACCCCTTTAGACTGAGTACCCCTTTAGACTGAGTACCACCTTAGACTGAGTACCACCTTAGACTGAGTACCACCTTAGACTGAGTACCACCTTAGACTGAGTACCACCTTAGACTGAGTACCACCTTAGACTGAGTACCCCTTTAGACTGAGTACCCCTTTAGACTGAGTACCCCTTTAGACTGAGTACCCCTTTAGACTGAGTACCCCTTTAGACTGAGTACCCCTTTAGACTGAGTACCACCTTAGACTGAGTACCCCTTTAGACTGAGTACCCCTTTAGACTGAGTACCCCTTTAGACTGAGTACCCCTTTAGACTGAGTACCCCTTTAGACTGAGTACCCCTTTAGACTGAGTACCACCTTAGACTGAGTACCACCTTAGACTGAGTACCACCTTAGACTGAGTACCACCTTAGACTGAGTACCACCTTAGACTGAGTACCACCTTAGACTGAGTACCACCTTAGACTGAGTACCACCTTAGACTGAGTACCACCTTAGACTGGGTACCACCTTAGACTGAGTACCACCTTAGACTGAGTACCACCTTAGACTGAGTACCACCTTAGACTGAGTACCACCTTAGACTGAGTACCCCTTTAGACTGAGTACCCCTTTAGACTGAGTACCCCTTTAGACTGAGTACCCCTTTAGACTGAGTACCCCTTTAGACTGAGTACCACCTTAGACTGAGTACCACCTTAGACTGAGTACCCCTTTAGACTGAGTACCACTTTAGACTGAGTACCACCTTAGCCTGAGTACCACCTTAAACTGAGTACCACCTTAGACTGAGTACCACCTTAGACTGTGTGAGCCAGTGGTTATTGCTATAAATGGTTGAATATTATGCTTCAGTCTCAGCCCCATCTTTCCCCCTCCCACAGACGGAGTGCTTCAACTACATCCGCTTCCTGCAGAGCTACAACCACACCCACCTCTACACCTGTGGAACCTACGCCTTCCAGCCCAAGTGCACCTACATCGTGAGTGGCTTTCAATGGCCCAAATGACAGCCTGTTCCCTACTCAGTGGTCTACTTTTGACATGGGCCCTGGTCAAAAGTAGTTTACTATAGGGGGAAAAGGGTGCCATTTGGGACAAAAAGGGTGTGTGTGTCAACACCCCTCCCTCTGTCAGGGTGTTGTATTAGGGTTGTATTAGAGTTGTATTAGGGTTGTATTAGAGTTGTATTAGAGTTGTATTAGGGTTGTATTAGGGTTGTATTATGGTTGTATTAGAATTGTATTAGGGTTGTATTAGAGTTGTATTAGAGTTGTATTAGGGTTGTATTAGAGTTGTATTAGGGTTGTATTAGAGTTGTATTAGGGTTGTATTAGAATTGTATTAGGGTTGTATTAGAGTTGTATTAGAGTTGTAAAAGGGTTGTATTAGAGTTGTATTAGGGTTGTATTATAATTGTATTAGGGTTGTATTAGGGTTGTATTAGACTTGTATTAGAGTTGTATTAGAGTTGTATTAGGGTTGTATTAGGGTTGTATTAGGGTTGTATTATAGTTGTATTAGAGTTGTATTATAGTTGTATTAGAGTTGTATAAGGATTGTATTAGAGTTGTATTAGGGTTGTATTAGAGTTGTATTAGAGCTGTATTAGAGTTGTATTAGAGTTGTATTAGAATTGTATTAGAGTTGTATAAGGATTGTATTAGAGCTGTATTAGAGTTGTATTAGGTTTGTATTAGAGTTGTATTAGAGTTGTATTAGAGTTGTATTAGGGTTGTATTAGAGCTGTATTAGAGTTGCATTAGAGTTGCATTAGGGTTGTATTAGAGTTGTATTAGAATTGTATTAGAGTTGTATTAGGGTTGTATTATAGTTGTATAAGGATTGTATTAGAGCTTTATTAGAGTTGTATTAGGATTGTATTAGAGTTGTATTAGAGTTGTATTAGAGTTGTATTAGAGTTGTATTAGGGTTGTATTAGAGTTGTATTAGAGTTGTATTAGGGTTGTATTAGACTTGTATTAGAGTTGTATTAGGGTTGTATTAGGGTTGTATTAGAGTTGTATTCGGGTTGTATTAGGGTTCTATTAGGGTTCTATTAGAGTTGTATTAGAGTTGTATTAGGGTTGTATTATAGTTGTATTAGGGTTGTATTAGGGTTGTATTAGAGTTGTATTAGAGTTGTATTAGAGGTGTATTAGAGTTGTATTAGAGTTGTATTAGGGTTGTATTAGAGCTGTATTAGAGTTGTATTAGGGTTGTATTACAGTTGTATTAGAATTGTATTAGAGTTGTATTAGGGTTGTATTATAGTTGTATTAGGGTTGTATTAGGGTTGTATTAGAGTTCTATTAGGATTGTATTAGAGGTGTATTAGAGTTGTATTAGAGTTGTATTAGGGTTGTATTAGAGCTGTATTAGAGTTGTATTAGGGTTGTATTAGGGTTGTATTAGAGTTGTATTAGAGTTGCATTAGAGTTGTATTAGGGTTGTATTACAGTTGTATTAGAATTGTATTAGAGTTGTATTAGGGTTGTATTATAGTTGTATTAGGGTTGTATTAGGGTTGTATTAGAGTTCTATTAGGATTGTATTAGAGGTGTATTAGAGTTGTATTAGAGTTGTATTAGGGTTGTATTAGAGTTGTATTAGGATTGCATTAGAGTTGTATTAGAGTTGAGCTGTCCTTGTGGTGGCTTCACAGCTAGCAGCACCACTGACATGGTGTCATGTCTCATATCTTCTATCTCCACGCCTCCACACCACATCCTCCCTAAGGCTGAATCCTCTGTGTCAAAGGAAAGAGTATTCAATGCCAACGAGGCCGTGGTATCTGGCTCTACATGTGTTTGTAACGGTGATATGATAAGACAGTGTGGTGGATGCAGGGAGCGAGGACTGTGGCTCCTGTTACAAATGTTGTCACGGACAGACAGAGCCCGGAGCTGTGTTAGTCGACACAGACCACTGACCACCTCTGTCTCTCCACAGAATGCAGACCACTTTAGTCTCAACCCTGGCTCCCTTGAGGATGGGAAGGGCAAGTGTCCCTACGACCCAGCCAAGGGCCACACAGGCCTTATAGTGGGTAGGTCATCTATTCTGTTTTATTCTATTCTGTTTTATTCTATTTATTCTGTTCTATTATGTTCTATGTGTAACTGTTCTCTAATTGTGCCTATCCTGCCTGTCTCTGTGTCTCTCAGACAAGGAGCTGTATTCAGCCACACTGAACAACTTCCTGGGTACTGAGCCTGTGATACTGAGAAACCTGGGACAGCAACACTACAGCATGAAGAGTGAATACCTGCCGGCCTGGCTCAACGGTGAGAGAGAGAGAGAGAGAGAGAGAGAGAGAGAGAGAGAGGGAGAGCGAGAGAGAGAGAGAGTTTCCCGTGCCAATAATGCAATTGAATTGAGAGAGAGAGAAGGGATGGAGAGAGGGGGGAGATGGAGGAAGAGTAGGGAGAGGAAAAGTGGAGAGGAAGAGGGGTTAGATGGAAAAAGCAAGGGATAAAGGATAGTCTATGTATGGGGAAAGAGTTGAAGAGGGAGACGAGACACGGGAGATAAGAAAAGGACTGGGTTAGAGGCTAGCTAATAGGAGCAGAGAAGCAGTGAGATGGAAAAAGCAGGCGAGAGTGTGAAAGAGTCTGGTGGAGGGGTGAGAGGTGGAGAGATGAGGTTAGAAAAGTGGACAGGAGGGATACGTGAGGGAAGAGGGGTGAGAGAGATGAGGGATAGTGAGAGGGTATAAAATTGAGACGAGGTTAGAGGGTTAAATTGCAGCGCATGTGAGAGGGTGGGAGATTAGGGGGAGTGGAGGTGGCAGTGTGTGTGACTGTGCAGTCATACGTGCGTGTTCATATATCGTGTGTGTGTGTGTTGTCCCATCAGAACCTGACTTTGTGGGCTCGGCCCTGGTGAGGGAGAGCAGTGGAAGCAAGGAGGGGGACGATGACAAGATCTACTTCTTCTTTAGTGAGAGAGCTGTAGAGCTGGACTGTGACACGGAGCTCACTGTGGCCAGGGTGGCCCGCGTCTGCAAGGTAGGCTACACACACACACACACACACACACACACACACACACACACACACACACACACACACACACACACACACACACACACACACACACTGCCAACGGAACACACACACAAGCAAACCACTCAATCCTACTCTGCTCACGGCCTTTTTACAGTGAGACTCAAACACTTCCAACCCTCTTTTCACTCTTTCTTTCCAGTCACTCTTCTCACCCAGTCCTACCCTCATTAGGTGTCAATAGTTATCAGGAGAAGTTGTGAGTTATGAGCTCAGAGTTTGCCATCCACTATCATTACATCATACAACCTGTTGTTTTTCCTGGTGAGGTCAAAGGATAAACCCTTGCCCCTAGACTACCTCTCCTAACTTTTCCTCTGTCCCCTCCCAAGTCTATCAGACCACTCTTCTCACCCAATTCAATCCTAAAATGGTATCAAAATCCATCAGCAAATTATAATGCAAGTGAACTGATTTTCCCCTCCACACTGGCAATATGCCACCTCTCCTGACTCCTGTCCCCTGACTGACTCGTGTGAGTCTCTCCCCTCAGGGTGATCTGGGGGGCACCAGGACCCTGCAGAAGAAGTGGACCACCTTCCAGAAGGCCAGGCTGGTGTGTTCTCTCCCCGAGCGCCACGTCACCTTCAACAACCTGCGGGCAGTCTTCACCCTGCCAGGCACCGACTGGCACACCACCACCTTCTATGGCATCTTCCACGCCCAGTGGTGAGTCACAATAACACTACCGCCAGGGGGTCCGGGGTGCCAAAGAGAATAGGCTCTCTCTCGCCAACTTAACTTAGCACTTTTGTAACACTGGGTTGGTGTGACTTCTTAGTATACACTATCTAAACTTTTCAAATTCTTTTGAAAATATTGTCTTATGCCCAAAATGACAGTTTTAACGGCCTTTAGTCAGCTAACGTGTCTTCTCTGTGTATGGACCTTTTGAATTCTGTTATTATCTCCTAGTAGAGCACAACCATCATTCTGTTTCTCATACAAACAGACAATGTCAAAAATGACTACAGAAACAACCCGTCTCGCTAATAACCTGAAGCCCGTCGTTTGGTTGTTCTCTCCTGTCCCAGGGGCGATGTGGATGTGTCAGCAGTGTGTCAGTACCAGATAGGGGAGGTGAAGAAGGTGTTTGATGGCCCTTATAAGGAGTACAGAGACGCGTCGCAGAGATGGGGGCGATACACTGGCACTGTCCCCAGCCCACGGCCCGGAGCGGTGAGTGATGGAGGGAGGGTGGAGGTAGGGAGGGAGGGAGAGGCGGCGGAATAGAGTGACTTGGACAGGGAGAGTCTGGAGAGTGATCAGAGCCAACAAGCAATGCCAGCCTGTCCCGCAACTAACAATGTTCCTTGTTTCTCCCTCTCTCTCTCTCTCTCTCTCTCTCACGTCTCTCTGTTCTCTCCTCTCTGTCTCTTCTCTCCTTTCTTCTTCACGGCGCAGTGTATTACGAGCTGGCATAGGGAGAACGGCTACAACAGCTCTCTTCAGCTGCCAGACGCCACCCTCAACTTTGCCAAGAAGCACCCTCTGATGGAGGAGAAGGCTCAGGCTCGCCCCCTACTGCTCACCAAGGGCATCAACTTCACCCGCCTGGCAGTGGACCGGGTCAGCGCCCTGGACACGCGGGCATATAACATGCTCTTCTTAGGCACAGGTAGCTACTGACAGGGCGTACAGCGTGGGCTAAGAATCTACCCACTGAAGATGGTCGAGTTTGAAGTTGCCGCAAGATTCCGAATATTTTTGACCTGACCACCGTTCCTAAGCTTAACCACAATGGAGGAAACACAAAACTGACTGAGATCAGTGTACTGTGTAAGAACTTCCCATACGCAACATAACAGTATAGGACCAAGACAGGTCCCAGATTAACCCATATGCCCACCAAAGATGCCCTTAACCACAGCTGTAGGATCAGTTTACTTTAACCCCCAACCCTCCTGAGAAAACCCTCAAGACCCACAGTTTGCCTGAGATCAGTGTTCAGGTGGATTCAGGACAACTTCATCCTACTTCCGTAAGATTGTCTCACGTCAGATAGCACGACGACTCCAGCTACGTGGCCGGTTGAAGACGGTTGAAGACGGTTGAAGACCACATGTGGCCTAGGAAGAACACTGCCTGTCGGGAGACGATGCCTTTCATCAATAACATACAGTACATCCAACTGCAGTAGCTACTTCCCATTAAGTAGCCTACTACTTAGAATTCCACTCACTGCAGTGCAGTGTAGAGTGAATCCCTGACTGTGCCTGCGGTGTGTTGGAGGCCCATGACTGTCAGACTGACGATGGGCTCAGTAGCTTGGCAGGCCCCCTGCTGCCTTGCTTCACAGCACAAACTCAACGGGGCCCTTGGCACACGTACACACTGCCAATTGGGCTGCGGGCTTGATTAGCTATTAACTGCAGCAGGGTGACAGCTGATGCGGAGAGAACAAGTCTGGCGAGGATGGTTAGGAACGGAGGATGGGAGTAGGGGATTAGCCGAAATGCTCTCGACACAGCGAGAGAGGAGCATGATACGTCATGCATGATACAGCATTTACGTGTTTGTGTGTGCGCGTGTGTGTGTTGCTGCTCTGCTCTGTGCCAGGCTCCCGTAGGGTCCAGGGTCAGTCCCTCACATTATCCATGACAGTCCCACTGTGGTGAGGGCAGGAGGCAGGGCAGGTTCAGCACACACAGCAGATCTCTGCTCATAAAAGTGCCATACACCCAGACAGACACACAAGGTCACACCGCCGGCAGCAGCAGCTCAATTGCCTTTCAATGCAGGGGATGTAACCTTGCTCCCAATATTACCCAAAGAGTAAACTACAGTACAACATTCTGAAATGATGTACCTCTCTTCTCATCCGACCTACTTTTTTCTGCTTTCCTCTTTATCCCCTCTTCTCTTTTCCCTCCTCATCTCTCCTACTCTCTTTTCCTCCTCTCCTACTCTCTCCCCCCCCCTCTTTTCTCTCCTCTCCTCCTCTAGCGGACGGCTGGTTACAGAGGGTAGTGATCCTCGGCTCGGAGGCCCATGTGATTGAAGAGATACAGCTGTTTGATTCTCCCCAGCCAGTGGACAGCCTAACCATCTCTCACACCAAGGTAACACTCAACACTAAGGCCAGGGGATTTCCCCATCCGTACATATAGTCCATATAACTAGGCCCAGGAGTTCTCCCTGGCCCTACACCATCATGGACCATCACTAGGGTCAGGAGTTTTCCCCAGCTCTACACATAGACCATCAAGTTGTACTTGTACATCAAGCTGCCTCACACTACAGAAACAGGAGGTTGGGTCCTGCCCTATGGGCCGTTCTGAGTTTACTTACACATAGACCATCACTGGACCAAGAGTATTCC
Organism: Salvelinus alpinus; assembly: GCF_045679555.1. NCBI lineage: Eukaryota > Metazoa > Chordata > Actinopteri > Salmoniformes > Salmonidae > Salvelinus > Salvelinus alpinus. The sequence goes on along the minus strand of NC_092090.1, from coordinate 67,000,722 downwards.
CTGATCATGTGACGCAACAAGGAAAGACTTCGGGCCCTACTCATCACCATTATGCCCTCACATGTCTGAGTGTCACCACTCTGTTTCACTGGCATTACACTCACATGCTGATCCTTATCTAATTAAACCAGGCTTTTCCTGGCCAGCTATTTCATAACAAGCTTTGCTCTCTAGCCAAACAGAGAAAGAAGAGGGGAGGGAAAACAAAATGTTATTGTAATTGAGAGCGATTATCCCATTATCTCCGCTGCCCTCTGTCTGACTTGTTCTTTTTCTGTTTCTCCCATCCTCCTCAACTATCTCTATCTCCTCCCTCTCTCTTTTTCCCCTCTTGTCTCTCTCTCAACCCCCCTCCCTCCCTCTGTCTCTGTCTGCCTATGTCTGCAGAAGTACTTGTACATTGGCTCACGTTCAGAAGTGCTCCAGCTTCCCTTGGCTAACTGCAGCCGCTATCAGTCGCAGCCAGACTGCCTTCTGTCCCGAGACCCCTACTGTGCCTGGGACAGTGAGGGTCGCGCCTGTGTCCGCATCGACCTCCACCGCGGGTGAGCATGCCTGCCTCTCCCCTCCACTCCCCCTCTGCCCCTGCTCAGTGGTTCTGCCTCCCCCTCTTCTACTTGGTCCCTCCTCTGCTCTGCCCCTGCTCAGTGGGCTGGGTCCACCTGTGCTAGCAGCAGCTCAGTGGAGGCCAGTAGCAGAAAGTGGAGGCCATTAGCAGAAAGTGGAGGCCATTAGCAGAAAGTGGAGGCCATTAGCAGAAAGTGGAGGCCATTAGCAGAAAGTGGAGGCCATTAGCAGAAAGTGGAGGCCATTAGCAGAAAGTGGAGGCCAGTAGCAGAAAGTGGAGGCCATTAGCAGAAAAACATGTTATTAATGTCTGTTCTCTGTGCTCTCTGTTCCACAGGTCTACCTCCTCCCTGTCCCAGGATCTGATGCTGGAGAGATTCAGCAGGGGCAAAGCCAAGTTTGACAAGCCTGTGGCCATCCCCAGCCCTGGTGAGGAGAGAAACTGGACTGGTGGCCCCTTGTGGCAATAACTGGTCACTACAGTTGTAGTTTTTTGATAGTCATTGAATGGATTTGAGCTTAGAATTTAGTAATTGAATCAAGTTTAATTCAGTTGAGTTGAACTAAGAGTTCAGGAATTAAACATCTTGGCTAACACATACCCTCTCTCTCTCCCAGACAACTCTCGACTGAGGAATGTGACAGTAGTGGTAGAATCAGACATGGTGCTGCCCTGCCAGCTGGTGTCCAACCTGGCCCAGCCCTCCTGGCTCCTCAATGACCGGGAGCTGCAGCTAGGAGACGAGGAGGCCGGGGGGCCACGCTTCGACCGGGCCCTGAAGGCTCTGGTGGTCCCCAACGTGATGCCTGTGCACGCAGGACGCTACGTGTGCTACTCCGAGGAGCAGGGGGTCAAGTTTCAGACGGAGCGCTACCAGGTGTCGGTGGTGGCCAGTTCTCCTGTGGTCATGGCAGCCCGGGCCCCTGACGGCAGCATGGGTCTGTTCTGGGTGCTGGTTATCACCCTGGGGGCCGCTTGTCTACTACTACTGGTGGCAGCTCTGTATCTGAGGAGGCGTCTGAAGCTGGCCATAGGTAAAGGAACGGAGATGAAGCCCCTGGAAAGCACCTTGGTCTACCCCATCACCCTGCCCAAGGAGCCACCTACCTTCGTGCCCAGCAAGATGCCCAGCGACGAGGACCGCTTCTGGGAGACGGGCGCCAACTACTACTACTCAGACGGCTCGCTGAAGATCGTTCCCGGCCACGCCCTGTGCCCCAGCAGCCAGTCCCACCACCACGCCCCCACGGCGTCTCCCAGCGCCATCCCCGGTCAGCCCATCCACTCCCCCAGCCGGCTCAGCCTCACCAACATCAGGGGCTCCGGCAGCAATGGCTACATCCGCCTCAACCTGAGCTCGGCCGGGGAGGAGAGGGTTAGCGGGGGTGGTTCTGGTGGAGGAGGGCTGGGGCTAAGCGGGGGCGGGAACGACTACTCCAGCCCCTTCAAGGAGGAGCTGCGTCGGACCCTACAGCAGAGGAGCGTGCTGCCTGACGCCAACCCTGAAGAGTCGTCTGTGTAGCAGCAGTCGTCTTTCTCCATGCCCGTTGTAATGAAGAAAAAAATGAAAAGATAGACAACGAACGGCAACTAACCTACCTCCCTCCTTTAGAGGACGCCTCTCTCTCTCTCGACACCACTCTCGCTCCATGCTCTCTCTCTCTTTTTTTCTGCCAGTGCTCGTTTGGCTGACTGTGACTGGTGGTAGATGTTTCTTTTGCACACAGCATGTGATGTGACACACACCAACCCGTTCCTCAGCATCCTCTCCTGGTATTACATACGCCACACTGACTGTCACACTTTACCTTCTTCACCAGTTTCACTTGCTTTCACTGTGCAAATCCCAAGCTGTGTAAATTCGGTATTTAAAGACAATTGAACTCAGAGAGCCTACACCTCAAACAAATGGAGAGATTTCCTGAGAGAACTCCTTCAGGATAAGAGACGACCAACAACTCATGACAAGGTTGTAGCTTCAGGACTAAACCAATAAAGCAAGCAGCACGAGTTGACTGACTGAAAGATGGAGGAGCTGGCTGGCTTTTTTTCCTGTTCTGTTGAGGACTTTTTCGCTTGCTGCACTTAACACGGGAGTAAGTAAGTCAATTTTGTATTTGTGAGCAAAGAGAGTGAGAGAGTCACATAAAAGACAAATGAATCCCAAAAACATGACGACAATCACGTTCCCCTCTCAGGGGGTAAAACCTGGGAAGGAACGAGTGGGACAAAGAGAGAGAAAATGAAGTGAGTTTTGTTTGAAAGACATGGGGGGTTTACATGAAGGACAAACTCTTAATTAGACTTTCTCGGCTCAATTTGTACTTTTTTCACGTTGCCAGTCTATCCTCTGAGAAAGTCTTCAACCCCTGCCACATTGATATATTGTGACAATTTAAATTAAGACATTTCTATGTTCTTTTTCTATGTCTTGCGGACTACGGAAGCGACAAATAGAGACCAATGGCTTTAAAGCGCCTCTCTGTGAATGAGAATGTGATGGAAGCGTGTACAAACGTCTCATATCCCTGCACAAAGTAGATATCTCCCCAAATAACCTCCACACTAGTAAATACATTTTCGCACTACTTTTACAATAACTACACTACACATTTACACAAGTGGTTGATGGGAATTTAAACCCCTTCTGATGCTTACACACTTCCTTGGGATATGGTTATGGACACGTCTGTTTGACATAATCCCACAACAGAACCTACAATAGCACACTCGCTTATTATTCTGAATTTCAGATGAGACAAAGGCATTGTTTTCAGTAAAGTAGCAGGGATGGCACGGGGGAATGTAGGTCAACTCTCACTAAACTGTTGCGACTGCAGTGGATGTCTCAACAATTGCTTTACATAGTATGTTTGTGTCTGGGCGGGGTTGGTGGTGAGTTGAATTGCCAAAAGGACCTCCCTCCCTGCACCGCCCTGAATGCCAAACGTGGTGGATGTACTAGTGTGTCCTGGAGGGGACGGAGCAGCACTGTACCTGGACACGCCCTTTAACCACTTATTTCCCTAAACCCCACCCACCTACCTAATGACGTCCAGAGAATGACCTGGCACCACTGTGGAAAGCCTGAACACAGAGAGAAGGATGGACACTCAACTGTAAACACACACTGCCCTGTGCTGTTGGAGGGACAAGCAGAGAACAGATGGAAGATAGATGAATGGCCTGTGACAAACCAACAGCTCCAGAGAGCAATCAGAGGCACATCAATCAGAGGTATGGCTCGCTCTCTCTCTCTCTCTCTCTAAAAGCCTACAGGCACACAAAGATTCTAGTCAGGCCCAAGATCTGTTTGTGCTGTCATGCCGACTCCTATGTCACTGTTATGGCTTGGCGTGAACAATTCTGGACCTATCCTAAGAGGCACCCAAAGACCGAGCCAGAAAAATGAGTGTCACAATCAAGAGTTTTACAGCCTTTGAGATTAAACATAGTTGTTTTATTATGCTGCGTCATCTCTACTCTCGTGGAAGTGGCCTTTCATATACAATTATCACTATGTGTGCCCACTCTAACATGTTAGTTTTCCCCTTCCTGTGCTTTGTCTTCCAGGGGTGGCTGTGTGACACATCAGCAGGGACCAGAGAACAACACAAGACAAAGAAAGAAACAAGAGGGTGACAACGTTTCTTTCTTTCTCTCCACAATGTAGACTAGAGACAGCTGAAGGCGATGTAGAATATTGCAACGATCCCTGAGTTGAAGAGGTACTTACTTACTTGGCCATCAGTGGTTAGTTCATCCGAGTGTTGCATGACCTTCTCTGCAAATGTACTGTACACATCTCCGATAACATGCTCATAATTGTAAAAGAAGTTTATCATGTTTCAAACTTTTGCCTACACTGATGTTCTCTAGGGAAAAAAGAATATATGGTTAGAGTTGTTAAGGACTTCATCATGAATACATCTTAATATGTTTTCTTTTGCCGTGCCTCTTCACCTTCGGATGAGCCAAAGTAGACTGCAGTTGCTTTTCTTTTCTTTTCTCTTCAACATTATTATTTAATATTATTTTATTATTCCACTTTGATATTTAAGTTTCAACAGTCCGTCCAACTTCACTTCAAAGAACTCTCATGTCTAGAACTTTCCTGCATATTTTATTTAGAGCTTAATTTCTTTCAGAAGGCAAAATGTTCGTGGCTGGTCAACATCCTGTTTACATGTCAGTAGTAATCTACTGAAGCGAATCCCTGATTCCCTAGCTCATGAAAAGGTAAACAAAAAACTTTAACCGTCATAGAACCAACCAAGCACAGCAACCTCATTAAAACCAAATGATAACTCATAATTTGATGATCTAAGGTTTGATACTAAATCTTAAATATTTATAGATGCCTTTAATTTGAAAATATGTACGTTTTAATATGTTACCAAGCACTGGTTCAGACACTTAACCATCTATTATGCATCAACAGCTACAGGAGCTGTTAAGATTGGTATAGATATTTATCTGATTTGTCTACCAATGGACATTATGTCTGATAAGTCATGAAACTGTCTTAAAAGAAAGTTCTCCATCAAACTCACAAAAGGGATGTTAGGCTAGGGGATGTTGGGGAGGCAGGTAGCCTAATGGTTAGAGCGTTGGACTAGTAATCAAAAGGTTGTAAGATCGAATCCCCGAGCCGACAAGGTAAAAATCTGTCGTTCTGCCCCTGAACAAGGCAGTTAACCCACTGTTCCTGGGTTGTCATTGAAAATAAGAATTTGTTCTTAACTGACTTGCCTAGTTAAATAAAATGCTAAAGCTACCAAAATAAATATTTGCCCGTGTGTAACAATTCTGGATATAGTTAGTTATTACAATATACCTGTCAAAAACAATGCCTTCCACAGTCTTCTCAAGGCTTTCGATTCTGCTGTTATTCAATATTATTATTGTTATATTATCATTATTATTCATTTCTTCCTTTTTGGCTTTAAGTTGCAAAGGTTCCTCTGCCTGTTCGTTCACAATCTTTTGTTTGTTTTTTAAAGGATGTTAAGTAACTTATTTCGCTTGTACAAACATGTCGATATTTATTATCATTGTACATATGTCCTTATTTTTTATATGTGTATATATACATGAATAAAAGTAGAGATCGACCCAAATTGTGTGTGTGTGTGTGTGCTGGTGGTTCATGGATATAATCAAACCAAGAGTATGGGTGTAAGCATAAACATCTCTGTTATCCAACATTCAAGGGTACAACATTATACATGCTGCAAATGAAAATCGCAGTGTGCTTCAGCTCATTAGTGCAATAGCAGCCTGAGCATTCAGTGCATTAGAGGCAGAATGTGCAAAGGATGTAGTCGTATACTCTCACTAATTGAAACAAGTAGCTATGGGAAGAGCTTTACCAGCGGTAAAATATAATTAACAGGAAACAAACATCACAAACATGTTATGTAAGAACTCAAGTAAGATACCTCATTAAAGATTCTTTATCTCACAGGGGAATTATAATGATGATATAAGGTCTTCATAAAGAAGGAGAGACAATTTGTAACATCTCAAAGAAGGATGACTGGCCCTGTCCTTTTGGAATCCTTTAAAAAAAAAGAAGATTATATTAGGCGCCAAGCTTATTATTATAATATTTTACTAAGCCTCTGTCACAGACTTGAACCTCACCTTGAGCGAAGCCTGGGAGCCAAGGCTATATTCTATTAGGCCTGATTCTATTTTATTAGGCCCGACATATGGCCTATTAATCTATTGTATTAGGCCTATTCTTTCTCCTGTTTCAAGGCCTGCATTACCATGTCTAGCGCTCATTCAGTCTCCTCTTCCCTGTTCACGTTGTGCCTGCTGCTTTGCCTGTATGCCTGGTGCTAGCGAGGCCACATGCTCTCAGTGTGCCAGACAGACGGACCCAGCTGTGGGGAGGGGTGGGAGTGTGACGTCACGGTGTACACAGCTGGGTCACAGAGAACTGCTTTAATCCCCTCTTTATAGGTCACCAACCATGGCTATGTCATCTCATCATACTCAAATGCACACACGGACACGCACACGCACACACACACACACACACACAGGCAACAGAGAGAGAGAGAGAGAGAGAGAAGAAGGTGGACCGTGGGTATACTGTATAGGGAGCGTCAGAGGGACAGAAAGTGGTGTAAAGTACCTAACTAAAAATACTTTAAAGTACTACTTAAGTAGTTTTTGGGGTATCTGTACTTTACTTTACTATTCATATTTTTGATTCATTTTACTTCACTACGTTCCTTGTGAAAATATTGTACTTTTTACTCCATACATTTTCCTTGACACCCAAAAAGACTTGTTACATTTTGAATGCTTAGCAGGACAGGAAAATAATCAAATTCACACAGCAACCGAACATCCGTGGTCAACCCTACTGCTTCTGATCTGGAGTCACTAAACACGTGATTTGTTTGTAAAGGATATCTGAATGTTGGAGTGTGCCCCTGGCTTTCCGTAAATTTTAAAAACAAGAAAATGGTGCTGTCTGGTTTGCTTAATATAAGGAATTTGAAATAATTTATACTTTTACCTTTGATACTTAAGTATATTTTAGCAATTACATTTAGTTTTGATACTGAAGTAAATTTTAAACCAAATACTTTTAGACTTTTACTCAAGTAGAATTTTACTGGGTGACTTTTACTTTTACTTGAGTCATGTTCTATTAGGTATCTTTACTTTTACTCAAGTATGACAGTTGGGTACTTTTTCCACCACTGGGGACAGATAGTAATTTACATTTACATTTAAGTGAGAGGAAGGACACAGAGGAAGGACACAGTAGGCCTACATTGTTTTGTCTGAAGAGGTTTTCTTCAACCCTGCATCAACATCCTTGGTCTTGCATTCAGACTAATACTACAAAGCTACACCATGGGGACAACCAAAGAACAATTTTAGGTTCTAGATAGCACCTGTTTTTCTAAGAGAGTAGACACACAAACTCTCCCCTCCCTGTTTGGAGGTAAATAAAGATGCTTGTGAGGTGACTGCAACCTGTCTGTCTGACAGATTGGATGTTGGCAATTATCAGGTGAATTGTCAACGAGGGGGAAAAACTGTATTTGTATGAGTAGCAGCAGCAGAGACCGAGTAGGTGCCTACCAGAATATCCCAAAGGCCGTCTGGCGGACTACTACCAGAGGGTCCAATTAATCTTACCAAATGTATAGGCAATGTGAGACAAAGTTTTAACACAAAGCAGAGCTTTGATTTGTTTTTGGGAAGCGGTTTGGAAACTTGGGAATGGATGAGCTGTTCCTACACCAGATCGCAAGGAACAATATTATCTACAAAGATCATTTAAATGGAAAATAATGTTCTACTCGCCTCTTCCTCTTTACTAGCGTAGGAACTAATTTTGGAGCACTAAAACAGATGTGATTCATTGGATATTCTAGAGACACGTGACATATGCTTTTACATTTATTGGCCAGTTCGTATGAAACTAGATCGTTTTGTAGACATGCGAAATAGTGCCCAAATGTCCATAACTATTGATTTATATCCGTATTTTGACAAGTTTTAACGAAAATGTTTTTGAATTTGGGTTTGAGTTTGTTTAACATACATATCATGATTTCGTTGGACATTTTAACGTTAACCAACATTTGTTTAGGTCGCGGAAGGATCTTCGTGCCACAGCTACTGTGAGTGGTGCGAAATTTGAAAATTACACTAGTATGGACTAGCTAGCAAGCATGTTAGCTAGCTGGAAAACGTTTTTTTCTTGTAGTCATTTAGCTGGTATGTTTAGCTAAGTCTAGTTGGATTCATAAGGGTGGATATTGTAGCGTTTCTAAAAAACATTCTTATTAAGGTAAGATGCTGTCGATTGAGTGTTAACTCTAGCTAGTGTTAGCTAACGACGTTAACTGGCCAACAAGCTAACGTTAGCCAGTTTAACGTAGCAAACAGTTAAATGTGAACTTGTAGCTAACTTCAGAGTTTGTTTATATAAGTTGTAAGTGGCTTTGTAAGATGTTTTTAATGTGTTTGTTTGATGCATAGTGTCAATAACGTGCAAGCCACAAATGCCTGTCGCATAATAAACCACATGTTTTAGTGTGTGATCATCGGTCGTTGCTTGTTTTGTCAGCCTTGCCTTCCTTGAATGCGTTATTGATCGACTGTTAACAGCAGTTGGGTGATCTCTAATTCAGGTGAAAGACCCCACTGAAGTCGCTTGGAATCCTTTCTGTTGTCGCTAGGTAAGTTAGATCATGGCCAGTTCAGAGCTGAAAATGGACAACTTTGAGGGAACTGAAACCTTGAATGAACTGGAGGCCTCTTGTCCTCCTCTGAGCAACATCACAACACCTTTGGAATTATCCCAGCTCACATCCTCCCAACTGGATATATCCCGTCAGAGCTTCACGCCATCTTCTAACATCAAAGGTAATTCAGACATTGAAGAAGTTAGCTGCTTATCATTCCACTGGGTCCACTGCTCTCTCTGACGTTACGCTGTATCTAATCAACTCATTATTGTAAACGGAAACACACATTTCCATGGCAATGTGACGTTATGTTACAGGTCTACACAGTGCTTTGTCAAGAGATGCAATGAAATCTTAGTTTTTCTGAACTAAGAATGTCCCAATAAATGGTGCATCTATTGTCTTTCTGCAGAAAAATCTCGCCTGGCTCAGCTGAAGGTTAAGCGGCGGTCCAATGTTGGTGTACGGGGTTCACCAGAGACCAACTCCCTTATCCGCTACATAGCCCAACAGAGGATGAAAACTCCCCCCACAACCACACAGGTGAGATGTTTGCTCATGCATGATCATACTCAAAGATTGTGCAATAAAAATACTGTAGGTAGTGCACTGCAGATACAAGTTGCTCTGGGACTGCTTGTGTTAATCTGAGTTGGAGCTAGCAATGCTCCTAGCCAGAGTCAATTCAATTTCTGAAATAGGCCTATAAGCTGTCTCTCTTGCTACAATGTCTCTGTAATTTGTCAAACAGCTTGGTTTGAAACCAAGAATTAGAAACAATGAATTGGAAACGGTGTGTTTACCATGTCTTTCTCTTCATAGCCTACCCAAGCCAGATCCTTCTCTCCCAGATTCCCCTCTACTCTAAAGCAGAAGATGGCTGTTTTCCAGAACATAATGGCTGTGGAGGAGAATGAGAATGAAACGGTGCCACAACAGGGCAATCACACCGGGGGATGCATCAAGACAAGAGATTTTCTGTCTGGTGGTTAGTCTGATTCAGTGACAAAGGCTAAATCATTTATTAATCAGTTATTATTACATGAACTGAAATTGGTGCTTTGTCTGAGTATGCTATTTCAGTGTCAACTAGTTAGAATTTGAAAGAAATGTTGAAGTTTTGATATATTTTGTATACTACTTTGAGGGAATGGAGAAACATCCAGATAATACAGATTGCCCTTTTTAGTGTCTTCTATAAGGGTTTTCTATTCTGGGCTGTGGTTGTTTATGGGTGTTGTCTTAACTCTCAGATGGGTGGAGCTGTGATGATGGCAGTGGTGGGAAGGAGAACAAGACCCCAGTGAGCCAGTCTCCCTTTCTAACTCCACCACCCAGTAAGAGGCGCTGCACAGCAGTCCCCCAGGGGAACTGTGTGGAGGAAATTGGCGAGGCCAACACTCCTGTCCTCAAATGCACCGGCACCATACTGAAGCAGCAACAAAACAATGAGGTAACCTCACCACACACTCACCAAGCACTTCTGTCTGTTGAATGACAAATATAACTTGGCCAACCATTCAGCATCTGTTGGTGTGTTGATGTTTTTTGCGACTTTGGCTTGTACACGTTGATCAACTGGTAAGAAATATTGAAAAGTGCTTATTTAAACTAAAATGTATTTTACTATTAACTATTCTACTGTGGCCACAATGTTCTGATGTCCACTAAACCCACCATGACCCCCTACCCCAGGTTGCTGTTGTCCAGAACAAGGACCATCATCCAGCTCTCACTGTAACACCTGGCGCACAGCCCCAGAATGACACTGAGCTCTCTGGTGAGCTAGAACGTGCTAGTGTGTCCCTGCCACCAGCCCTGCATACTAATGCTGTGTCCCAGGTCACACGGGGTGAGCCCCAGTCCTCTCCTCTAAAGCAGATTTGTACTCCCACCAAGGAGGAGCAGGACCAGGTAAGATGCCACCAGGCTTTATCTACACACACCAAAGATGTGTCCCAACTGGCACCTTATTCCCTATATAGTGCACTACTTTTGACCAGGGCTCGGTCCCTGGTCAAAAGTAGTGAACTATATAGAGTGTTGTTTGGGACACAACCCAACACCCCAGCCTCCTCTCTTCTGTCTGTGAAGTCCTCACAGCTCTGCAGAGCACACGACTGCTATTCTCACCCCATGTTCCTGCCTGGCTCTCAAAAATTCAGTTTGGTTCCCTCTCACTCAACAGGAGTGCTCCTTTGAAGTCCACAGCCCCAGCCAACCTCTGGTTGTGCATTCAGGACCAGACAGGACAACTCTGTCCCCGCTGTTTGCCATTCCATCTCTTCTGGAGATGAACCCCACAGGTAAATACACTATATGCTGCTCACCTCTCTGTGCTTTGAAGCCCAGTGCAAGCTTAGCATAGTACAGATAGGCCTGGCATGGCAATTATATAATCGTATAACCTAGTGATGGGGGTGCTCGATCCGGTTGCATTTCGGTATATTATTTTTGACGATATATCGTTTTGGCTACTGCTGTGTGTGTATATATAATTTGCGCTCGTTGGCTGTACCTGCACCAAAACTCCAGTATTTTTCCTTCATAGCTTGTTCTCCATCTTTTTAAATCGAGAGCTAATTAGTTTTTCAGCACTTTTATTTCCATGACTGATCTAAACTAGTTTTCTCGCGTTCTCTTGTCCCTTTGCAGCAGACATATGGTAAGCAATATGTTTGGAATATGGCATCGCAATAAAATCCCAGTATCAAATCACAATACTTTGGAATTGTGATATTCTCAATTCATATCTTAACGGCACCCACGTATCATGGTGATAATATAAGTAACCGACGATTTATGGATGAATACAGTCGTGAAAATAAAATAACCGTTATACAGTACCAGTCAAATGTTTGGACATTCATTCATTCAAGGGTTTTTATTTATCTTTACTATTTTCTACATTGTAGAATAATAGTGAAGACAAACTATGAAATAACACATGGAATCATGTATTAACCCCAAAAAAATTCAGCAAATCAAAATATATTTTATATTTGAGTTTCTTCAAAGTAGCCACCCTTTGCCTTGATGACAGCTTTGCACACTTGGCATTCTCTCAACCAGCTTCATGAGGTAATCACCTGGCGTGCATTTAAATTAACAGGTGTGTCTTAGTTAATTTGTGGAACTTCTTTGCTTATTAATGCGTTTGGGCCAATCAGTTGTGTTGTGACAAGGTAGGGGTGATAGCCCTATTTGGTAAAAGACAAAGTCCATATTATGCAAGAACAACTCAAATAAACATTTCCTTATGTGTTATTTCATAGTTTTGATGTCTTCACTATTCTACAATGTAGAAAATAGTACAAATAAACTCTTGAATAAGTAGGTGAGTCCAAACTGTTGACTGGTATTTATTTTTTATTTAACTAGGCAAGTCGGCTAAGAACAAATTCTTATTTACAAATGACGGCCAAACCCGGACGACGCTGGGCCAATTGTGCGCCGCCCTATGGGACTCCCAATCACGGCCGGTTGTGATACAGACTGGTACTGTGTGTGTATATACATACATGCATACATACATAAACGCAACATGTAAAGTGTTGGTTTCATGAGCTGAAATAAAAGATCCCAGAAATATTGTGCACAAATTTGTTTACATTCATCTTAATGAGCATTTCTCTTTCGCCAAGATAATTCATCCACCTGACAGGTGTGGTATATCAAGAAGCTGATTAAACAGCATGATCATTACACAGGCACCTTGTACTGGGGACAAAAAAAGGCCACTCAAATGTGCAGTTTTGTCACAACACAATGCCACAGATGTTCCAGGTTTTCAAGGAGACGACTGCAGGAATGTCCATCAGAGCTGTTGCCCAAGAATTTAATGTTAATTTTTCCACCATAAGCTGCCTCAACTGTCGTTTTTAGAGAATTTTGCGGTATGTTCAACCAGCCTCACAACCACGTGTAACCATGCCAGCCCAGGACCTCCACATCCGGCTTCTTCACCTGCGGGATCGTCTGAGACCAGTCACCCGGACAGCTGATGAAACTGGGTTTGCACAACCAAATAAACCGTCTCAGGGAAGCTCATCTACGTGCTCGTCATCCTGACTGCAGTTTGGCGTCGTACCCGACATCATCAATGGGCAAATGCTCTCCTTCGTTGGCCACTAGCACGATGGCGATGTGTCCTCTTCAGGGATGAATCCCGGTTTCAATTTTACCAGGCAGATGGCAGACCGTGTCGTGTGGGCGAGTGGTTTGGTGACGTCAACATTCTGAACCGTGCCCTACGGTGGGGTTATGATATGGGGATACATAAGCTTCGAACAATGAACACAATTGCATTTTATCAATGACAATTTGAATGCACAGAGGTACCGTGATGAGATCCGCAGCTTCCACTACATGTCACCCATTGAGCATGTTTGGGATGCTCTGGATCGTCGTGTACGACAACGTGTTCCTGTTCCCGCCAATATCCAGCAACTTCGCACAGCCATTGACAAGTGGGACAACATTCCACAGGCCACAATCAACAGCCTCATTAACTCAATGTGAAGGAGATGTCACTGCATGAGGCAAATGGTGATCTCACCAGATGCTGACTGGTTTTCTGATCCACGCCCCTACTTTTTTTATGCATATCTGTGACCAATCGATGCATATCAGTATTCCCAGTCATATGAAATCCATAGATTAGGGCCTAATGAATTTATTGCAATTGACTGATTTCCTTTTATATGAACTGAAATTATTTTGAAATTGTTGCATTTATTTTTGTTTAGACTATAGACCGTGCCTTCAAAGTATTCACACCCCTTGACTTTCATTGGTCTACACACAATACCCCATAATGTCAAAGTGGCATTATGTTTTCCAAAATTTGTACAAATTAATTACAAATGAGAAGCTGAAATGTCTTGAGTAAATAAGTACTCAACCCCTTTTTGTTATGGCAAGCCTAAATAAATTCAGGAACAACTCCCATAATAAGTTGCATGGACTGTCTGCAATAATAGTGTTTTGAATGATTGACCAACACAAATATCTGTACGGTCTCTCAGTTGAGCAGTGAAATTCAACCACACAGATCAGGGAGGTTTTCCAATGCCTTGCAAAGAATGGCGCCTATTGGTAGATGGGTAAAAATAAATAAAGCAGCAGACATTGAATGTGCCTTTGAGCATGGTGAAGTTATTACGCTTTGGATGCTGTATCAATACTCCCAGTCACTACAAAGATACAGGCGTCCTTCCTAACTCGGTTGCCAGAGAGGAAGGAAACCGCTCAGGGATTTCACCATGAGGCCTATGGTGACTTTAAAACAGTCGCACAATTTAATGGCTGTGATAGGAGACAACTGAGGATGGCTCAACAACATTGTAGTTACGCCACAATACTAACATAACTGACAGAGTGAAAAGGAAGCCTGTAAAGAATACAAATATTCCAAAACACGCATGCTGTTTGCAACAAGGCACTAAAGTAAAACTGCCCCAAAAAAATGGCAAAATAATTACCTTTTTGTCATGATTACAAAGTGTTATGTTCAGGGCAAATCCAATACAACAGATTACTGAGTACACTGCAGTTTCTTACCAAGAAGACAGTGAATGTTCCTGAGTGGCAAAGTACATTTTTACTGTAATATGCTTGGAAATCTATGTCAAGACTTGAAAATGGTTTTTGAGAAATTATCAACTAATTTGCCTGAATATATATTGTATAGTCCACGTGTGCAAAACTCTTAAACTTACCCAGAACGCTGTAATCATTGCCAAATGTGATTCTAACATGTATTGACTCAGCGGTGTGTATATGTATGTAAATGAGACATTTCTGTATTTCATTTTCAATGAATAAATCACTTTGTCATTATGGGGTATTTGTGTGTAGATGGGTGAGAATGATACATTTGAATCCATCTTGAAATCTGTCCAACAGCGTGTAATAAGTCTAGGGGTATAAATACTTTCTGAAGACACTGTCAAATGTTTTGGGGCAGTGGCTCTAAGTGACTGCTTATGCTTGGAGCTGGCCCTGCTTGAGCGTGTTTCCACCCCGGGCAAACAGGACTATCTTTAATTTTCATTGTAAAACCATATGCCCTGGACTAGAGTATGGGTGGTGGTTCAAAACCAAAGTGGTAGGCTTTTAGCAAACACAAATAAGAAGCATTCCACATTTCTTCCCATAAAGGAAGCATGATCCTATTTGGCTCAGTTGGTAGAACATGGAGCTTGTAATGCCAGGATAGTGGCTTCAATTCCCGGGACCACCCATACGTAAAATGTATGCACTCATGACTAAGTTTCTTTGGATAAAAGTGTCTGCTAAATGGCATATAAGACTTGGAGCTACACAAGCAGAGCAGAAAGTAGTTACCTTTTAGCAAACACCAAGACTCAACTAGCAACGTCTAGGGGGATGAGTACTTTCTCCACAGATAGACACCTAAGTTGGAGCCGAATCCACTAGTCTTTGTGCTTGGAAATTGTTTCACAAATTCTCCTTCAGTCGAGCTGAATTGAGGAAGTGAATCCGAGCCCGGGTGTTAAAGCCAGGAAGGCGGCGCTTCCGAGGGTGGGCTCTGCATTTCATTGGCGTATTTTTAGTTCAGGTGAATGTCATACCGAACGACCGACTGAAATGGAACCACATTTTTCTGTATCAGAAGCAGTTGTTTGAATAGAGCTGTTTTGAGTAGGGTCAAGTGATGATAAATATGTATTTTTCCTTTTAGATGAAGCTGATTCCTCTGGTGGTAACGTTACCTCAACTGTGAAGAGGAAGAAGCAGGTGCGTTTCGGGATCCTGCTGCCCCCCGAGCTCTTTGACAAGAAGCTGCCCCCCAGCACCCCTCTACGGAAGGGGGGCACCCCGGGCAGGGTCCCAACATCTGCCGGGGTGTCCCAGCTGAGGTCACTGCTGAAGACTCCCCAGAGGACCCCTTTAAACCTGGCCCAGCCAGACTTCAGCAGCCCCTCTCTGACTGGAGCATCCCCACCCCTCACTAGTGGGCCCTGCTGTGGGGAACAGAAGAGCGCTGACACTCAGGGAAAGGTACAAGTCACTCACTAACACATTGATTGATTGACCTGTCGCAAAAATTATGAAGTAAGGGTTGTATTCATTAGGCACCAAACAGAAGAAAATGTACTGAAACAGGAAGGGACTACCTGATCGTCCAATAAGGAACTCTTGTTTTACGTTGCCAAAACATTTAGCTACAGTGTTCCCTAATGGGAACGGACAATTATTGAATTGTTGTTCTTGGTAATCCAGCATGTGGGTTAGTTGTTTTTCACCATGGAAATAATGCAGTAATTCTCTGTCCTCAGATCACTTTCCCTTCAATGGAAGATGATGTTGACAGTTCCTTGAACAATGCAGGTTGGTTGTTGAACAGTGATCATGGCTGAGAGGATGTTATATTTCTAGTCAAGCACTGTGTAAAACGTAACATTGTTACTTGCTGTACATATTTACAGAGCTGGAAACTCAACCTCTGGATTTGAACTCCGCTTTCCAAAAGGAGGACTCCGTTTGTGAGGCACTGCCAGGTGAGAGAGAGTCACTTCAGTTGACTCCCACTTCAGACGGCTTATATTCCATCCGCCCCCACCCTCTCTCCACACCCTCTCTCTCTCCTTAAGTAACAGCACCTCTCCTCCTCAGCCTCAAGTCATTGATTTACAGTGGTGCCAGTGAGTGTCAAATGAGAGTCTAAAACTGAGGTGTTTGCTGTAGATGCTGCCCCGGTGCCTGACGCTGCCCCGGTGCCTGACGCTGCCCTGGACCGTGAACCAGAACCAGACGCCCCTGCCACAGCCCGCTCTCGCAGCAGAAATAGAAAGGTCATTTAACACACCACTCATTCACAGAACAGGATATCCTCATTCCCTCCACTTACACACCAATGAGAAGATTATCTCTGGATTAATGTTACCATAGTTTTAATATTATCTTCATCTGATGATTTAGGGTTAATCTCAATGGAAGATCTTGTGGGTATAATGAAATAGATCCTATCCTAATGCCACCTGTCTCTCACTACCTATTTCTCCCTCTCTACCTCTATTTCTCTCTCTCTCTCTCTCTCTATATCACTCAATTTTCTCTGCTCTTTCAGCAACCAGAGGAGGAAAGTAAGCCTGTGAAGAAGAGGTCGACGCGTACGGCTGCCAAGTCTGCCTGTGGGAGGATGAAGGTCCGTCTGGGCTCTGCTCATCACTTTACTTTCTCTAGCGACTTATGATATTACGCGCTGAGGCTGTGGATAGTACAGTGAGCTAAGCCTCGGGGAGGTATTACATACACCGAGCTACTTTCCTCGTTCTAACTTCCTTTTCTTTAGCCACAGTCAATCTGCCTTCCTCGCGCTCAAGGGATTTAGGTGATTCAAATTTTGAGCAAGAACCAAACTATATTTAGAAGGTGGTGTTTTGAGTACTTGTGGGATTTACTTTAGTTCTGAACATGAAAGGAATGAGCGTTTTCAAGGGACCAAAGAAGGAAGTCTACTGTGATTGATGTAATAACTGTATCCCTCAGAGGTGACAGTAAAACAACATCAAAACATAAACGAGAAGAGGTGCACGGTTGTAAGGCTGGGGCAAACCAGCTTGGGTGTTCAGTTTGTTTGTGTTTCTCCAGAACCTAGCAAAGCGTGGCTTTGGGAAGAAGGCGGTAAATCACTCTCTGTACGGGAAGAGAGCCTACGCATCCAAAAACCCCAACCTCAGCCCAATCACGGAGAACCTGTCCTCCCTCAGCTGCTCCCCCACCCCTCAACACCCCCACACCTGCAGACACACAGGTAAGCACGCCGCTGTTAGGCTCTGTTTTGATTACCCAGGAAGAAACATTCCTTCCTTGAACTAATCATTGATCAAATATGATTGGATTGGTGAGAGCAAGGTTTCCACTCTGCTGATTTCACTGTATACCTACTAGAGGTCGACCGATTGTGATTTTTTTATTTATATATGTATCTATATTTTTTGTAATAATGACAATTACAACAATACTGAATGAAGACTTTTATTTGATTTATAAAAATCAATTTAGTCTCAAATAATGAAACATGTTCAATTTGGTTTAAATAATGCAAAAACAAAGTGTTGGAGAAGAAAGTAAAAGTGCAATATGTGCCATGATAAAAACCTTGCTCAGAACATGAGAACATATGAAAGCTGCTGGTTCATTTTAACATGAGTCTTCAATATTCCCAGTTAAGAAGTTTTAGGTTGTAGTTATTATAGGACCATTTCTCTCTAAACCATTTGTATTTCATATACCTTTGCCTATTGGATGTTCTTATAGACACTATAGGTATTGCCAGCCTAAGTTGTTGATAGGCTTGAAGTCATAAACAGCGCAGGGCTTGAAGCACAGTGAAGAGCTGCTGGATAACGCAGGAAAGAGCTGTTTGAATGAATGCTTACGAGCCTGCTGCTGCCTACCACCGCTCAGTCAGACTGCTCTATCAAATCATAGACTTAATTATAATATAGTAAACACACAGAAATACGAGCCTTAGTTTCCGGATTTGATTTGATATTAATGAACTATCATTTCAAAATCCAAACATTTATTCTTTCAGTGAAATACGGAACCGTTCCGTATTTTATTAAACGGGTGGCATCCATTAGTCTAAATATTGCTGTTACATTGCACAACCTTCCATGTTATGTCATAATTATGTAAAATTCTGGCAAATTGATTACGGTCTTAGTTAGGAAGAAATGGTCTTCACACAGTTCGCAACGAGCCAGGCGACCCAAACTGCTGCATATACCCTGACTCTGCTTGCAGTGAACGCAAGAGAAGTGACACACAATAATATTGCCTGCTAACATTAATTTCTTTTAACTAAATATGCAGGTTTTAAAAAAATGTATACTCGTGTGTTGATTTTAAGAAAGGCATTGATATGGTTAGGTTAGATACGTTGGTGCAACGACGGTGCTTTTTTCGCGAAGGCTCTTGTTAAATCATCACCTGTTTGGCGAAGTGGGCTGTGATTCGATGATAAATTACCAGGCACCGCATTGATTATTTGCCACGCAGGACAAGCTAGTTGAACTAGTAATATCATCAACCATGTGTAGTTAACTAGATTGATTGTTTTTATAAGATGAGTTTAATGCTAGCTAGCAACTTGGCTCCTTTCTGCACTCGCCTAACAGGTGGTCAGCCTGCCACGCAGTCTCCTCGTGGAGTGCAATATAATCGGCGTCCAAAAATGCCGATTACCGATTGTTATGAGGACTTGAAACCGGCCCTAATTTAATCGCCCATGCCAATTAATCAGTCGACCTCTAATACCTATACCCACACTCACTCACGAAGACACTGACGATACACCGCTCAAGGCACTCTCCACTCTCACTGACTGACAGTTGAAATACAGTACTAAGTACAGTCAGTAATAGAATGCTGCTACTGTGTATTGTGTAAACGTTCTCACGTAGGCCATTCAATCTGACTCGGAGCATGTCCAAGTACAGCCATTCAACTGTCTGTTGTAGTAGTACCTGTAGTCTAGACAGTGTTATAAACTGGGTGGTTCAAGCCCTAAATGCTGATTGACTGAAAGCTGTGGTATACCGTATACCATGGTTATGACAAAACATTTATTTATTTTTACTGCTCTAATTATGTTGGTAACCAGTTAATAATAGCAATAAGGCACCTCGGGGGTTTGTGATATATGGCCAATATACCACGACTAAGGGCTGTATCCAGGCACTCCACTTTGCGTCGTGCCGAAGAACAGCTCTTTGCCGTGGTATATTGGCCATATACCACACCCTCGGGCCTTATTGCTTAAGTAATCCATGCTGTGTGTCCTCCCTCCACAGCCAAAGGAGACTCCGGCCTATTGGAAGATGTCATTAACAGCGACCCAATCACTGGAGTGGTCATGGCTGCAGCCCTGTGGCAAAGCCGCCTGTGCCCCGCGGCCGGTGGTGTCTCACCAGAAGACACCATCCCAGCTGCAGAGCTCTCTGTTGGGCCTTCAGAAGCCCCTGTAGGCTTTACCACAGGCCACTCTGGGACTGGGAGAGCAGCACGGGCCGGGAGACGACGGTCAGGTCCAACAAATACCTTCAGAACCAAAGAGCAGAAAGAACCGAGTGTTATTAGAGGAGGTAGAGGAAAAGGCAGGAAGGTGAGTGTTCCTATTGATGACTGTCTCAGTGAAGAGCAGGTAGAGAACACTGATGCTGAGCAAGACCCAACAGAAACAAGCCAGGCAGAGGTTTCAGAGTCCAGCCCAGCCAAGCACACTGTACCTGGTGACCGAGAGGGTGAACCTAATGCTCAGTGTGCCTCAGACCCTGTAGATACAGATCAATGCGCTTGCACACTACCAGATGCAGGTAGGAGTGGGGAAAGTACAGTTAGGGCAGACACTACACCCTGCCCTCCTACATATGAGGTTAGTGCCACAGTGGCTTCATTAGAGCAGGAGGCAGTGAGCCATGTAGAACAGAGACCAGACAAAGGCAAGCAGAGAGGAGAAGCTCGGGGCCCAGGCCGCTCCAGGGGTAGAAGGAGCTTTATATACGCCAGATCAGTCGTAGAGGAGAGGGAGGAGGCGCAGGCACCCCAGTCAAGCGGTCCAGAGGCAGTGGAGGAGAGCGGCCAGGATGTGGAGAATGACAGCCACAGGTCAGAGATGGAGCAGGGTAGCATTACAGAACAGGCCTCCTTCCGAGACTCCCTCCTTCCCCCCTGGGCAAAGGAAGAGTTCAGCATCGATGATGTGCTGCGGGCTCTTCCCAGCAGGGGGCATCGGTCTGTCCGCCGCAGCCTGAGGAACCAGAGCCAGAGCAGCACCCTTAAGGCCAGCGGCTCAGGCCTGGCCTGGCTGCCTCAAACCTCCCCAGAATCCATCAGGGCTATCCGCAGGAAGACCAGGGGCCGCCACAGCTCAATCCAGGCTCTACTGCCCCCTCCCCTGGAGTAAGTGGACCACATGGACCGTTGAGCTGCTCACGCTGTCGGCTACTGGACACTGGCTGTGTCTGAAATGGTGCCCTATTCACTATGTAGTACATATTATATTGAATAGGGTAGCATTTGATACACACCTGCCTTTTTGATACTTTTAGAGAAGCTAAATGGGATGTGGTTCTCTGAGTTAATTGTTTGTTGGTAGTTTTATAAATCTTTTTGTTTTTAGTCGGTAACAAGTTGTGTAAATAGAATAAGGTCTTCCTTTAATGTGATTGAGCTGTCTGGCAGTTATTTAGTCATTTTTTTATGTTTACCTCCTGTATCCATTAAATAAAATGGTTATCTTCCAAACCATTCATCGTCTTAACATTGTACAGGCCTCTTGAAATACACATTGATAAAAACATGCCTAAAGTTTAAAATATACACTATTTCATAGGAAGTTGGTGGCAACTTAATTGGGGAGGACGGGCTCGTGGTAATGGCTGGAGGTAAATGGTGGAATGGTATCAAACATGGTTTTCATGAGTTTGATGCCATTCCATTTGCTCCGTTACAGACATTTATGAGCTTTCCTCGCCTCAGCAGCCTCCTGTGATGACTATGTTCTATTAAAAACAATGATGGTTATTTCGTACAATAGATCAGACTACTGATCTGTAGCTGGTTTCATGAACCAAGCTTGTCAATATACACTGCTCAAAAAAATAAAGGGAACACTTAAACAACACAATGTAACTCCAAGTCAATCACACTTCTGTGAAATCAAACTGTCCACTTAGGAAGCAACACTGATTGACAATAAATTTCACATGCTGTTGTGCAAATGGAATAGACAACAGGTGGAAATTATAGGCAATTAGCAAGACACCCCCAATAAAGGAGTGGTTCTGCAGGTGGTGACCACAGACCACTTCTCAGTTCCTATGCTTCCTGGCTGATGTTTTGGTCACTTTTGAATGCTGGCGGTGCTTTCACTCTAGTGGTAGCATGAGACGGAGTCTACAACCCACACAAGTGGCTCAGGTAGTGCAGCTCATCCAGGATAGCACATCAATGCGAGCTGTGGCAAGAAGGTTTGCTGTGTCTGTCAGCGTAGTGTCCAGAGCATGGAGGCGCTACCAGGAGACAGGCCAGTACATCAGGAGACGTGGAGGAGGCCGTAGGAGGGCAACAACCCAGCAGCAGGTCCGCTAACTCCGCCTTTGTGCAAGGAGGAGCACTGCCAGAGCCCTGCAAAATTACCTCCAGCAGGCCACAAATGTGCATGTGTCTGCTCAAACGGTCAGAAACAGACTCCATGAGGGTGGTATGAGGGCCCGACGTCCACAGGTGGGGGTTGTGCTTACAGCCCAACACCGTGCAGGACGTTTGGCATTTGCCAGAGAACACCAAGATTGGCAAATTCGCCACTGGCGCCCTGTGCTCTTCACAGATGAAAGCAGGTTCACACTGAGCACATGTGACAGACGTGACAGAGTCTGGAGACGCCGTGGAGAACGTTCTGCTGCCTGCAACATCCTCCTGCATGACCGGTTTGACGGTGGGTCAGTCATGGTGTGGGGTGGCATTTCTTTGGGGGGCCACACAGCCCTCCATGTGCTCGCCAGAGGTAGCCTGACTGCCATTAGGTACCGAGATGAGATCCTCAGACCCCTTGTGAGACCATATGCTGGTGCGGTTGGCCCTGGGTTCCTCCTAATGCAAGACAATGCTAGACCTCATGTGGCTGGAGTGTGTCAGCAGTTCGTGCAAGAGGAAGGCATTGATGCTATGGACTGGCCCGCACGTTCCCCAGACCTGAATCCAATTGAGCACATCTGGGACATCATGTCTCGCTCCATTCACCAACGCCACATTGCACCACAGACTGTCCAGGAGTTGGCGGATGCTTTAGTCCAGGTCTGGGAGATCCCTCAGGAGACCATCCGCCACCTCATCAGGAGCATGCCCAGGCGTTGTAGGGAGGTCATACAGGCACGTGGAGGCCACACACACTACTGAGCCTCATTTTGACTTGTTTTAAGGACATTACATCAAAGTTGGATCAGCCTGTAGTGTGGTTTTCCACTTTAATTTTGAGTGTGACTCCAAATCCAGACCTCCATGGGTTGATAAATTTGATTTCCATTGATCATTTTTGTGTGATTTTGTTGTCAGCACATTCAACTATGTAAAGAAAAAAGTATTTAATAAGAATATTTCATTCAGATCTAGGATGTGTTATTTTAGTGTTCCCTTTATTTTTTTGAGCAGTGTATATACTCAGAGAGGAGCACAGTTATCTACTGGTAGTCAGAGTGCATATATGTCACCATTGTAGTAAAATCATACTGTTCTACATTTCCTGTTCGAGCAGGAAGTTTCTCCTTGGCTCTTTTGACCATTACAGCCTGAGCTGAACCATGCTTCCTCCCTATTTTATAGACATGAAGTGGATGTTTTAGCTAAATGAAAGGAAAACAACGTGCTCTGCATATGGATACACGCTCTGGTAAATGCAGAAATAAATAAAAATAGCAGGGGACTAATGTATGCAATAAAAACAATCTGCAAGGATCATGTACTTTGATATGCCATTTCATTCTGGGTGCTGGTAGTTGACCAGTAGAGGTCACTCTCCCCTCTGAACTAAGGCCCAAAGACCGTACAGCAGCACAAAAAGACACAACCAAGACCTAGACCAATATAATATCAAACCTTTGGAGAAATCTATTTCACAATATGGTAAGAGAATACAATTTAGTGGGATGGAACTGACTACCTAACGCATCCAATACAGGACTGTGTAAACTAAGGGTAAAGCTGTGACTTGTCTTATTTCATTTCAAGATCCCTCTTGTTTTTCTCTGTAGAAGATGGATGGTTGAGCTGATAAGTACTGGCCAGGTGGGGACATGTTGCCATATCGGGAAGGCAATAGGACAATACGCATATCAAACAATTTATCAGGCCTAATCAACCACTTGATATTCAATCCCATCATTGGATATTGTGCCCTTGTACTATTATGTGGAATAGTCTCTTTTTTTAAAGACTTCAAGAAATACTACAACATACATTCTGTTCAGGTTTCTTGTAAGTTTTTCTTTCTTACATGAACTCGTTAATAGAATCTGATTCATTTACCAATTTGTCTTTGTTCCGTCCTTGTAGTTGGACTAATGTATATGCCTTCATTCCTCCTCGCTGTCTATAAAGGTGATTTGTGTTGTAATTGCAGTGTTTGTCTGAACGTGCCGCCTCCTACTACTTAATGGCTTCATTGGGCCAGTGTGTGTCGGGGTGTGAAGCCCCTGTCCCTGAGCCTGGCAGACAGGCATAGAGAAGACGGCTTAACACAAGAACAATGGAGTCCTTTGACCAAAACGACGCCCCCAAGACGTGGCCTCCTGTCACCGTGGCAACCCCCCCCCCCCCATGGGATAGCGAACGGGCTGACAGCTGGAGAGGGAGAGTTACAAAAATGTAATCTTGAACCTTTCCTCCATCATTTCCTCTCTCAATCATCACTCTGTGTGCAGGAGGTCTATATGTTACACTGCACTTCCCAGCTGTTGCAATGAACATGCATGTGGCTCCACTTTGTGACCTATCTCCGGTTTTGATATACTGTGTAGGCCTGGCTGCCCTACCTATAAATAAAGTGAGTGTGACACCAAGTGATAAATCACACAAATGTTACTTCCTGTTCATGGAATAATGACATTTATTTACCAATGGGTTCATTGATACTTTGGGTGATTTACAGGATCCTACAGTAAATCAGTTTTTACACGTAATGCAAAAAGCTATTCCAACAAAAGAAAACCGTTCCTTAATAACGACGTCACACTTGATTTATATAACGTTACATACATTATACACATCCCTTCTCCTTGAAAGTCAACGGGGATGACAGTTTTGTTCCTATATGCTCCTCAGGACCTTAGTGTTGTAGGATGAGGATCTGAGCTCTCTATTATTCATGCTCTGTGGTGTCACTCCCTCAGCTCTGCATGGGTTTCCTATAGAGCTAAGGACAGCAGGAGGATGAGAGCAACAAAGAGTGGAATGGACTGCTGCAGCACCAAGGGCTCCTAGGGCCCCAGCCTCTAATCTATTAGTGTTTTTCTCCTGATCTGTCCAGCTGCTATGTCTGTAGCGGTGATAGCTGGTTGCTACCTCTTTTTCTTTGACAGGTGACTTTTCTCAGGGCTCTAATATGAGTAGATAAATACAAGTCTAATTTGAATAGAAGGTTAAGTGGGATAGAGCTGTTCTGGTCACCTGATTGACAAGTGACTTGAGGTATGATAACAAGCCAACCAGAACGCAGGGACAAACATCAAACTGAAGAACAGTATTGCCAGTAGCAGTAACACTCCTACAGTTGAAGTCGGAAATTTACTTACGCTTTAGTCAAATACATTTAAACTCCATTTTTCACAATTCCTGACATTTAATCCTAGTAAAAATTCCCTGTTTTAGGTCAGTTAGGATCACCACTTTATTTTAAGAATGTGAAATGTCAGAATAATAGTAGAGAGAATGATTAATTTCAGCTTTTATTTCTTTCATCACATTCCCGGTGGGTCAGAAGTTTACATACACTCAATTAGTATTTGGTAGCATTGCTTTAAATTGTTTAATTGGGTCAAATGTTTCGGGTAGCTTTCCACATGCTTCCCACAATAAGTTGGGTGAATTTTGGCCCATTCTTCCTGACAGAGCTGGTGTAACTGAGTCAGGTTTGTAGGCCTCCTTGCTCGCACACGCTTTCTCAGTTCTGCCCACACATTTTCAAAAGGATTGAGGTCAGGGCTTTGTGACGGTCACTCCAATACCTTGACTTTGTTGTCCTTAAGCCATTTTGCCACAACTTTGGAAGTATGCTTGTGGTCATTGTCCATTTGGAAGACCCATTTGCGACCAAGCTTTAACTTCCTGATTGATGTCTTGAGATGTTGCTTTAATTTATCCACATAATTTTCCTCCTTCATGATGCCATCTATTTTGTAAAGTGCACCAGTCCCTCCTGCAGCAAAGCACCCCCACAACATGATGCTGCCACCCCCGTGCTTCACGGTTGGGATGGTGTTCTTTGACTTGCTGAGCGGCCTTTCAGGTTATTTCGATATAGGACTTGTTTTACTGTGGATATAAATAATTTTGTACCTGTTTCCTCCAGCATCTTCACAAGGTCCGTTGCTGTTGTTCTGGGATTGATTTGCACTTTTCACACCAAAGTACGTTCATCTCTAGGAGACAGAACACATCTCCTTCCTGAGCGGTATGATGGCTGGGTGGTCCCATGGTGTTTATACTTGCGTAGTATTGTTTGCACAGATGAACGTGGTACCTTCAGGCGTTTGTAAATCGCTCCCAAGGATGAACCAGACTTGTGGAGGTTTCCAATTTTTTTTTCTGAGGTCTTGGCTGATTTCGTTTGATTTTCCCATGATGTTAAGCAAAAAGGCACTGAGTTTGAAGGTAGGCCTTGAAATACATCCATGGGTACTCCTCCAATTGACTCAAATGATGTCAATTAGCCTGTCAGAAGCTTCTAAACCATGACATAATTTTCTGGAATTTTCCAAGCTGTTTAAAGGCACAGTCAACTTAGTGTATGTAAACTTCTGACCCACTGGAATTGTGATACAGTGAATTATAAGTGAAATAATCTGTCTGTAAACAAAATTACTTGTCATACACAAGTAGATGTCCTAACCGACTTGCCAGAACTATAGTTTATTAACAATACATTTGTGGAGTGGTTGAAAAACGAGTTTTAATGACTTCAACCTAAGTGTATGTAAACTTCTGACTTCAACTGTATAAGGAAAGATAATTTCTTCCTGTGCATGTTTGGACTAGATGAGACACAATCTGACAAGGTGTGTCTTTGGGATATGCTGAGGAACATAGTACCCCTGTGTGTGTCTGTGTTTCTGAGGGAAGCTCATTCCAGTCACCCTGAGAGAGACAATCTGCCCAGTGGAGCCATTAAAGCAGGGATTGGCATCTAGATTCAGCTGTGGGACAATTTGTGTTTGAATGTATTGTCTGGGGGCCGGAACATAATTATAATAATTTGTAAAATGCAAATTGACCACAACTAAGGCCAAAAAGAGATATCATTTGAAAATAACAATACTTTCATATGATTTCCTATATAATATTTTTTTTTTACTGAATTCCTGGTGATTTGACAGTTTAAAACCATTTTTTAATGTGATTTATTTATCTTATTAAAAACTTTTGGTGCCCCTAAAAAATATCACTTGCGGTCTGGTTTTGTCCTGCGGGCACCTGTTGCCAACCCCTGCTTAAAATGATGTAGTTTTAGATGTGGAGAAACAAGAAGTGAACATAATCATGGTTCAAAACCATATGACACTGGACAAGGCTCCATATCAGAGATGACTAGCCCATCACAGGGATGATACTAACTAGGCACTGTGATCTTGAAGAGATAATAGTAGAAGTAGGCATATTAGGTTCATTTTAGGGTTAAGGGTTTGTTAGGGTAAGAGTCCGTTTTAGATCTTGTTTTTTTATAGGTCAGGAGTGGTCTTACAGCAGAGCCAGCGTTATGGGTGGGCCTTAAGGGGCCTGGCCAGCCCTCGTAGCCCATCCAAATAAAATATTGAATTTCAGTGGTTTCTAGCCTGGGGTACTTGGCCTATCCACAGGTGGTACTTGAGAAGACTCATGAGACCATAGACTTACTGGTGAAATGCACACGAGGTGGTACTTCAGCGGTACTCCAATGGTGGTTCACTAACCTGAAAAGGTTGGGAACCACTTATTTATTTATCTGAGACTCGCGCCGACAGAAAGACGCATCAATCTCAGTTAAAGCATATAGCCGAGTGAAACAGCGCCCCCTGTTTTAGTAAGTGTAGTAGACCATGTACCTGAGGCTGTCTGGACCAAATGAGTATGGAATGTCATACTATGTATGTCCAGACATCATCAGATACATGGGCTACATATAGAGGGGCTATGTTTCGCTCGCACGGATGCTTTCTCCGGTTTTATAGTTTCAACAGAAAGGAAGAGGCGAGGCAAGAGGGCTAACTCTCGCCAAAATCTGTCCAGTATAAACCCAATGCGGTTCTATTGGAAGAATATGCAGACCTAAGCTTGTCGCTTGCCTTCCCGCCTTTGGGACAAAGACTCCCATTGTTAGGCCGGAGACATGAGCATCTCGTCATTATATTCAGATCTCTGGTTTCAGCCTCGCGAATTGGAAAGGAAAGTTGGCGAGTGCAGTTAGGATGCAGGATTGATGTTTCGCCAAAATTATAAATGTCTAAATAAAACTATTTAAAATACTTCACCAGGGAGCATGACTTAGCCACATTTTATTTTTGCTGTGGATTGTTTTAAATCACAAGTGTGTTTGGGAAGCTCGCCATTTTGGTAGTGCGGGTGACAATAGGTCTAACTAATTGAGTTGCGGCTGTCAGTGAAAAGCGTCTAAAATATTTGTGAATATAATATGTATTATTGAGTATAATTTCAAATATTGCAACAAGAAGAAAAGGTGATGATTTGATCAAATGTTGAACTTCACTAGCAATAGTTCATGTCAAGACAGATAGAAAGGGAGGCAGACAGGTGGAGAAGAGAGGTGAATGTGATTGAAAGTACAGAAAGTATCGGAATTTATCAGGATATTTTCTACTGTTTTTAGTTGTCGGCTTTAGGCCTATGTATTTTACTTAGTTGATGATGGACGTTATAAGCGTACTGCTGCATTGGCTATCTCTGAGTTGTGCTATCTCTGAGTTGTACTCTCATTTCTTTAGCCGCCAATGGATCACAGTGTATCAATGTGTCCATATGACAGCGGCTAGCGCTCTTGCCATAGTTGAATTTAAACTTTTAGATTTTTATCATTTTACTGTAGATTGATATGATTAACAACGTGACAATAATTTTGAGAAACGAAAACTTTATTATTGAAATGAAACTGTTCCATGAAAATGTGCATATATAAATATTCATAAATGGCATGCAGATCGGTAGAAATGGTAGGATAAATTGTAATCTTCCCCAAACTTGAAACTCATGAGCTGCCTATGGCCTTTACTATTAAACCCATCTTTTTTAAACGCGTGCAAGCACGTGCACACATAGGAGGTCCCGTAAAAAAAAAAACCCGGCGCCTATGGAAATCAAATGCCCTCCAACTGATTCCTTCTGGCGCCGGGTCTGCCTCATAGCCTCTCCCCACTGGTCTTCTATGGCCGTCTGGCAGTGGACAGAGGGCCTGTAGATTAGCTGTGACATGCCAATTTCATGTTTTATTTGTACAATTATACTATCTATGACATGATTGTAGTAGCATTATGGAAGAGGTTAATGCATTTAATGGGAATGGTACGCTATATACATCACAGGAGGTTGGTGGCACCTTAAATGGGGAGAACAGCTAGTGGTAATGTCTGGAGCGGTTATATGGAATGGTATCAAATACATCAAACATGGTTTCCATGTGTTTGATACCATTCCGTTTGCTCTGTTCCAGCCATTATTATGAGCCGTCCTCCCCTCAGCAGTCTCCACTGCAAACACACTATATTTCTCCCACATCTTTCTAGTTTCCCCTGGTTGGCACAGGGGGGAGACAAACATACACATCTTTACAAAAACCTGATCTTAGTTATGTGCTATCTTGAATGGACGACTGGATGACTGAATAATGAGGATCATACAATACAAACCAAGGACTTACATTAGGTGTTTAATGCAATTTACGACATAAGGAAGGGCATAAAACTTAAAAGGAACCCAGTAGACTGACTTGTCAAAATTTCATATGGGTCTTGAATATGTATCAATGATATATTAACAGGGAATATTCAAGGACAAAGGCATATCCACAGAACACTTAAGATATTAAAGAACTCTCCACTACCTATATGTTAGTTCATAGACAAACCCACATGCCCCAGTAGTCATGAATCCTGACTCATAATGAAGCTACTAAAGCAGAAGCAGTACTACTAGTTAATGAGAAGGAGATTATTGAGAAAGTAAATGTAGCGGGAATGAGAAAATGGGGGTATACTATGGGAGTCTGCAGAGACAGCGGGGGGGGGGGGGGGGGGGGGGGGCAGTGCAGACAATGAGTGTTGAGCTCCAGAGGTTAAGTCCCCAGCCCGCCAATAGGGCCCACAGGAATGTGAAAGGCTCTTGGAGGGGGCATTGTTGTCTGAGGTGCATCCTGCTCTGTAAATATTAGACTACACATTACAACTCAAGGTCTATGGACTGACTAGTCTATGGAAATACTCACACTTCTTTTTTTAGGCCTACGGTAGAAGACATAAATCACATGGTATCTTCACAATCTTTCAACTTCTATGTGTTTAATGTGTGGTTTGTCTTCTGAAATAATCTATATGGATATGTAAATGAGCACAGAAGCACTGATCATCCAGGATATTGAAGCATTCTTCGCTGTATGCAGAACCTTCCGGATAAAGACAACTTGGGGCATTGATATCCCTTGACTGAGCCCTCTCAGGCAGAGGGGCTTGTGATACCACTGTGTATCAGTGACTATAGCCCCAGGGGAGGGTCCTAGCCCTAACCAAGCTTGTGTCTGGGATAGACAAAGGGGGTCCAACAACACACTGAATAGACTGGGGGCTGTTGACCCACCTAGGAAGATGCCTATGGCAGAAATGGATCTAAGCCAGAGTTAAACCATCAATTGAGTTTTAACACCTATAATGTTCCTCTCTTAACACATAAAATAGGAGGCACTACATTATGACATGCATCCTGCTGTAAGACTGGTCTGAGAATCGTGGTTTTGGAGGAATGGCAAACTGGCATTGGTTTGGAATGGTGCCTTGGCCAATGGATTCTCTGCAACAGGGTTTAGCTATGTTATCAGAAGGACCCAAATTGCCGTATAGCAATTAGCAAATGGTATCTCAAAGTAATGCCTCGTATTATGACAGATTATAATTCACGTTTTGAACCAACAGGTTCCTTCATGGACCTACGGATTTGTTACAGTATGTCAGTAGCTCCATTGCAGAGGAGGTACCTTTCTGTCATCTTTACTATATACAGAACTCCTCCACTTAGGATTAATTATATTAGAGTCAGAATTAGTTGTTCATGTTAATTACCTTGTCAGCGACACAGCTGTAAATGTACTCACGCTGAAAGGATTGCAAAGTACAGTCAGCAAGACAATTGATTTGTCAAACAGAGTTGCCCACACAACCTCCTCCTTTGTCTTTCAATTGGGCACCGTCTTTGACAGAGAAGTGTACTTCAAGGCACTTTAAAGGTACTTTAAGGTACTAGTGGAGGAGTTTGTGTTTTCAGGGGATTTCTGAAAAAGGAACGCGTGGAAAGAGTTCTCCACCACTTTGTGAGCGTGTGAGAGGTGTCTGGCCAAGTTTAAGTTCCATCCTCAATTCCATCCTCAATTCCTGGAGTGTGTGTCCAGTCAGGGAGGGCCCTGCTCTGGGTTTCCAACACGATGCACTTCACCTTCCAGCTGCTCTCTGTCCCCTTTGGATTGAGGGAGGGGAGGGAATAGGGGCCATGTGGGTGGGGATGCAGTGGGGGCATGTTTTTGGGCGGACAGGCCTGGAAATTTCCGTTGTATGTTTCAGCAGCCCATTCCAGGATGGGAGGGGTGTGAGCAGTGGGGTTGGGGTTTTGGAACTTGGCTAGGAGCCAGCCACAGCAGGAAGCTTTCTAGTTCACACAGACAAAAGCAGTCCTGGCCGCTGCCTAGCTATCTTTGCAGGACTCAACAGCCCTCACAAAACAGGAACTCTGCACAGTTATGAGTCTGGCTACACCACTGCAAAGATTGACTGCAGTCACTCACTCACAGCTACACTGACTCTTCAACACTCTAGTATATATGTAATATCAGCAGTGTTTGTCTTCATTGTGGAAATGTTCATTTCAAGTTCCATTATGTTCCATTTATGTTTTCATTTGTTATCTTTCTCTACTGCTCAAAATCCAGTTGTCTGTATTTTAAAGGCCCAGTGCAGTCAAAAACGTGATTTAACTGTGTTTTATATATATATTTCCCTACTATAAGGTTGGAATAATACTGTGAAAATTATGATAATGCCTCTCCTTCTGTCTGCACTCTGCCTGGTGGTAAAATTGCCTATCAGGACCCCTCAATGGGCCTGTGTGTAAACAGCAGCAAGGACAAAAACAAAAAAGTAATCTGCTCCCACTGTTGATCAGTCTGGATAGAAAACCATACATCTGCTTTACCAATATCCAGGGTGATATACAGTGCATCAATCAGACCCATTCCCCTTTTTGACATTTTGTTACATTACAGCCGTATTCTACACACAATAATGTGCAGAACAATGACAAAGCGATAACAGGTTTTTAGATTTTCTTTGCAAATGTATAAAAAAAAAAAAAAAACGAAATACCTTATTTCAGACCCTTTGCTATGAGACTCACATTTGAGCTCAGGTGCATCCTGTTTCCATTGATCATCCTTGAGATGTTTCTACAACTTTATTGGGGTCCACCCTGTGGTAAATTCAATTGATTGGACATGATTTGGCACACACCTGTCTATTTAAGGTCTCACAGATGACAGTGCATGTCAGAGCAAAAACCAAGCCATGAGGTCGAAGGAAATGTCTGTAGAGCTGAGAGACAGGATTGTGTCGAGGCACAGATCTGGGGAAGGGTACCAAAACATTTCTGCAGCATTGAAGTTCCCCAAGAACACAGTGGCTTCTAGCATTCTTAAATGGAAGAAGATTGGAACCACTAAGACTTTTCCTAGAACTGGCCTCCTGGTCAAACTGAGCAATCGGGGGAGAAGTGCCTTGGTCAGGGAGGTGACCAAGAACCCGATGGTCACTCTGACAGAGCTCCAGAGTTCCTCTGTGGAGATGGGAGAACCTTCCAGAAGGACAACCATCTCTGCAGCACTCCACCAATCAGGCCTTTAAGGTAGAGTGGCCAGACGTAAGCCACTCATCAGCAAAAGGTACATGACAGCCCGCTTGGAGTTTGCCAAAAGGCACCTAAAGGACTCTCAGACCATGAGAAATAAGATTCTCTCGTCTGATGAAACCAAGAAGTCTTTGGCCTGAATGCTAAGCATCACATCTGGAGGTAACCTGGCACCATCCCTATGGTGAAGCATGGTGGTGGCAGCATCATGCTGTAGGGATGTTTTTCAGTGGCAGTGACTGGGAGACTAATCAGGATCAAGGGAAAGATGAACAGAGCAAAGTACAGAGAGATCCTTGATGAAAACCTGCTC
The DNA here is from genome assembly GCF_045679555.1 of Salvelinus alpinus. NCBI lineage: Eukaryota > Metazoa > Chordata > Actinopteri > Salmoniformes > Salmonidae > Salvelinus > Salvelinus alpinus. The sequence goes on along the minus strand of NC_092090.1, from coordinate 66,967,718 downwards.
CAGAGCGCTCAGGACCTCAGACTGGGGCGAAGGTTCACCTTTCAACAAGACAACGACCCTAAGTACACAGCCAAGACAACGCAGGAGTGGCTTCGGGACAAGTCTCTGAATGTCCTTGAGTGGCCCAGTCAGAGCCCGGACTTGAACCCGATCGAACATCTCTGGAGAGACCTGAAAATAGCTGTGCAGCGATGCTCCCCATCCAACCCGACAGCACTTGAGAGGATCTGCAGAGAAGAATGGGAGAAACTTCCCAAATACAGGTGTGACTAGCTTGTAGCGTCATACCCAAGAAGACTTGAGGCTGTAATCGTTGCCAAGGGGGCTTCAACAAAGTACTGAGTAAAGGGTCTGAATACTTATGTAAATGTGATATCAGTTTTTATTTTATACATTTGCATATTCTGGGGTATTGTGTGTAGATTGATGAATGGAAAAAATACAATTTAATACATTTTAGAATAAGGCTGTAACGTTACAAAATGTTGAAAAAGTCAAGGTGTCTGAATACTTTCCGAATGTACCGTATATTCAGTGAGTACTCCCATACCCAGGAGGGTGATCCCACTCTTTTTGTTAAACCAGACTTCTGCATCAATTTATATGATCTCTGTAATAGATAGTACATGACATTATTAATTGATGTTGATTGCGATGGTAGATCTGAGTCAAGGGGGGATGCCATGAGCATTCCCCATCTTCTATCTGTGCTTTCTATTTCTTGTTCAGTTTAAACTTATGATCACTATAGTACTGAAATATTTGAAAGATGCCATTTTTTTATATTTTGAGACGTATGCTTGTGATGATGGTTTCATGTATGCTTAGAATATTTTTTGCACACATATTTGATATTTCTCTTCTGTCAAAATCTACTACAGGTAACACAGCCTGCATGTCTACCTACCTACCTACCTTGCCTACAGGTAGCTACTTCAATGTGCATATGTGATGTATATGTTTTGTCTCATATGTTTTTTTCTAAACAGGGAAAACCTCTTCTGATCTAATTGCTCCCTTTATAACTTGATAATCCCACTCCGAGGACTGCAGGGGGCTAATCATTTTAAACAAAGCTTCAGATAATTACATTTTGCATCCATGAATAGGGAGTTCTAATAAGGAGGGCTGGTCTTTGCCCGGTTGATAGACAGGCAGGTGTTGTTCTCTATTCAGCAAAGAGGAAACTAAAGAATTAAGGACATTTTAAAATCCATGTGGTTGACAGATTTAAATGCATTATAGGCTACATTGTCGATAGTGTAATTTCTAACAGCCCAATTCTAATATTTTCCCCAGTTGTTAGCAAAAGATATGATCTGATCAGTCAAAAGATCAATTATTGGCAAAAGATCAGAATTGGGCTGCCTGTGTAAATGTAGCCATAGGGTCATTCACTAATGTGACACTAAACTGATCCAACTTCAATAGGGTAGGTACTCCCCAAGGATTCCGGATAGCATGGACACATGATGTAGCCTTGCTCTGGAGAACCCAAGGCATTGACAAGGCATTCTACCTTATCCCAAGGGTTTTCAGCTATAAGCACCGCTTACAGGTGGGACCATGTGAACTACAATCCCGATGCTCTGTTTTCACTTTTAGAAACGTAAATAATCATTGCTTGCCATACGGTTGTCGAAACATGGAATTATCTTTCATAACAGCGAAATATAATCTTTAAAATAGAAGAGATACAGGTGTCACGACTTCCGCCGAAGTCGGCTCCTCTCCTTGTTCGGGCGGCGTTCGGCGATCGACGTCACCGGCTTTCTAGCCTAGGCCTCTCCAATTTTTCATATATCCATTTGTCTTGTCTTGTTTTCATACACACCTGGTTTTCATTTCCCCAATCAATCTACTTGTATTTAACCCTCTGTTTCCCATCATGTTTTGTGTGTAATTATTTTAATGTTATGTTGTGGTTGTTGAGCGCTTTACTTTATTGTTCCGTTTTTTTGAGCGCGTTTGTTTTTGTTGTGCTCCCGCTTTGGAACTATAATAAGGTGCGCTTTATTTAATCATACTCTGCTCTCCTGCACCTGACTTCGCCTTCATACACAGCCTGACAACAGGGCCATATTTCCACATTACAGTGATCTGTCTTCCATAAACAAGTGCTGTAACATAGAGATATGACCATGTGGGAACACTAACCCGAACCCTATAAAGGTGTGTAATAATTGAACCTTCATTTGTTTTTATTTCTAGCTGATATGTTCCTTATGTTTCCAAAACCGTACCGCAAGTGATGCATGTTAACATTCAGAAAGAGCGCTGGGGCTCTTATCTCCCCCAGTCTGAAGATAACTTCATGAATAGACGCTAAAGGTAGTTAGCGTCAATGAATGGGCTAGATGTAGCCCGAAGAGACAATGAATGGGCTAGATGTAGCCTTTAGGGGCAATGCACTTACGCACAGTGGCGATTTTATCACGTTAATCTAGGTGGAGCAACCAAAAAATGTTTTAGATGCATGCCAGCAAAGCCACTACACAACACTAAACAATACATTAATTGCACTATAAAACGGTGACAAACGGTGCCCACAACCTGTTGATCACATCGACAGTGTTTTTGTGCAAAATAGTACACAGCATCATCTGAATATGTCTGGAACCAAAGTTCAAAATTCACCTTCTGCTACCATTTCTGTCAAGCAGTCTAGCATACAGTTTGACGCATACGTTCGATAAATCCAACGTATGTACCACACAGAATGCACTGCCTCTGCAATGCAATGCTGCAAGGCAAACACAGTTTTCCATTGGAAATTAATGTACTTCTGGTGTACCAAAATGCAATGACCCTGTCGGTGTGATCGAGGTGTTAGGGCCTACACAAAGCTGTGCCAACAGCAGAGTTTTCTTTTCAGCACCATGGAGTGAATCCTTACCACTGCTACACCTGGCTATCAGCGGAGCCTTGTCTGGCAGCGAAACAGTTAATTCAGCCTCATTTAGTGCCATTTAAAAAAAACATAGCTGATATGGCTGACTTGCTTAAACAAACGCGGTTTCTACTGACAATTGAGATGTCAAACTATAGCATAAGGGAACTATGAGCGCATAAGAGGATATCTGTAATTTTGATTAAGACATTAATGAGCTAGGACGGACGTAATCAATATAACTATTTGTTCAGCACTTTTGAAATGTACAGTGACAGAATTCAGAACATGGATCGTTCTTACAGTATTCTCCCTGTACACCAAGTCAGAACCGTAGGATAAATAAAAAGGGCATTTAAGCAGACAATCAAAGGTCTTACAATGTTCAATGATACAATTTCTATAAAACAGGCTACAGGCTACATGTGCACCACCAAGTCAGAACAGTAGGCTAAGTTAAGAGGGGGAAAGGGACCAAAATTATTATGGTGAGGCACATGGGCTACTAACAGCTTACATCACAACATAAACTTAGTATTATTTTCTAAGAAAAAGTAAAAGTCTGAAAAGCTGTCATCAAGGCAAAGGGTGGCTACTTTGAAGAATCTCAAATATAAAATAGATTTGTTCAACACTTTTTTGCTTATTACATGATTCCATATGTGTTATTTCATCAATTTAATGTCTTCACTATTATTCTACAATGTAGAATAATAGTAAAAATAAAGAAAAACCCTAGAATGTGTAGGTGTGTCCAAACGTTTGACTGGTACTGTATATATACAGTATATACAGCGGCAGGAAGCCTAGTGGTTAGAGCATTGGGACAATAACCAGAAGGTTGCTGGACCGAATCACCGAGCTGACAAGGTAAAAATCTGTTGTTCTGCCCCTGAGCAAGGCAGATAACGCACTGTTCCCCGGGCGCCAAAGACGTGGATGTCGATTAAGGCAGCTCCCTGCACCTCTCTGATTCAGAGGGGTTGGGTTAAATGCGGAAGACACATTTCAGTTGAATACATTCAGTTGGACAACTGACTAGGAATCCCCCATTCCCCTATATATACAGTTGAAGTCGGAAGTTTACATACACTTAGGTTGGAGTCATTAAAACTAGTTTTTCAATCACTCCACAAATTTCTTGTTAACAAACTATAGTTTTGGCAAGTCAGTTAGGACATCTACTTTGTGCATGACACAAGTCATTTTTCCAACAATTTCACTTATAATTCACTGTATCAAAATTCCAGTGGGTCAGAAGTTAACATACACTAAGTTGACTGTGTCTTTAAACAGCTTGGAAAATTCCGGAAAATGATGTCATGGCTTTTGAAGCTTCTGACATCATTTGAGTCAATTGGAGGTGTACCTGTGGATGTATGTCAAGGTCTACCTTCAAACTCAGTGCCTCTTTGCTTGACATCATTGGAAAATCAAAATAAATCAGCCAAGACCTCAGAAAAAAAATTGTAGAACTCCAAAAGTCTGGTTCATCATTGGGAGCAATTTACAAAACACCTGAACATACCACGTGCATCTGTGCAAATAATAGTACGCAAGTATAAACACCATGGGGCCACGCAGCAGTCATACCGCTCAGGAAGGAGACGCGTTCTGTCTCCTAGAGATGAACGTACTTTGGTGTGAAAAGTGCATATCAATCCAAGAACAACAGTAAAGGACCTTGTGAAGATGCTGGAGGAAACAGGTACAAAAGTATCTATTTCCACAGTAAAACGAGTCCTATATCGTCATAAGCTGAAATACCGCTCAGCAAGGAAGAAGCCACTGCTTCAAAACCGCCATAAAAAAGCCAGACTACGGTTTGCAACTGCAGATCGAGACAAAGATCGTACTTTTTGGAGAAATGTCCTCTGGTCTGATGAAACAAAAATAGAACTGTTTGGCCATAATGACCATCGTTATGTTTGGAGGAAAAAGGGGGAGACTTGCAAGCAAAAGAACACCATCCCAACTGTGAAGCACGGGGGTGGCAGCATCATGTTGTGGGGGTGCTTTGTTGCAGGAGGGACTGGTGCACTTCACAAAATTGATGGCATCATGAGGAGGAAAATTATGTGGATATATTTAAGCAACATCTCAAGACAACAGTCAGGAAGTTAAACCTTGGTCACAAATGGGTATTCGAAATGGACAATGACCCCAAGCATACCTCCAAAGTTGTGGCAAAATGGCTTAATGACAACAAAGTCAAGGTATTGGAGTGGCCATCACAACGCCCTGACCTCAATCCCATAGAAAATGTGTGGGCAGAACTGAAAAGGCGTGTGCGAGCAAGGAGGCCTACAAACCTGACTCAGTTAAACCAGCTCTGTCAGGAGGAATGGGCCAAAATTCACCCAACTTATTGTAGGAAGCTTGTGGAAGGCTACCCGAAACGTTTGACCCAAGTTAAACAATTCAAAGGCAATGCTACCAAATACTAATTGAGTGTATGTACATTTCTGACGCACTGGGAATGTGATGAAAGAAATAAAAGCTGAAATAAATCACTCTCTACTATTATTCTGACATTTCACATTCTTAAAATAAAGTGGTGATCCTAACTGACCTAAGACAGGGAATTGTTATGAGGATTAAACGTCAGGAATTGTGAAAAACTGAGTTTAAATGTATTTGGCTAAGGTGTATGTAAACTTCCGACTTCAACTGTATACAGTGGGGCAAAAAAGTATTTAGTCAGCCACCAATTGTGCAAGTTCTCCCCCTTAAAAAGATGAGAGAGGCCTGTAATTTTCATCATAGGTACACTTCAACTATGACAGACAAAATGAGAAGAAAAAAATCCAGAAAATCACATTGTAGGATTTTTTATGAATTTATTTGCAAATTATGGTGGAAAATAAGTATTTAGTCACCTACAAACAAGCAAGATTTCTGGCTCTCACAGACCTGTAACTTCTTCTTTAAGAGGCACCTCTGTCCTCCACTCGTTACCTGTATTAATGGCACCTGTTTGAACTTGTTATCAGTATAAAAGACACCTGTCCACAACCTCAAACAGTCACACTCCAAACTCCACTATGGCCAAGACCAAAGAGCTGTCAAAGGACACCAGAAACAAAATTGTAGACCTGCACCAGGCTGGGAAGACTGAATCTGCAATAGGCAAGCAGCTTGGTTTGAAGAAATCAACTGTGGGAGCAATTATTAGGAAATGGAAGACATAGAAGACCACTGATAATCTCCCTCGATCTGGGGCTCCACGCAAGATCTCACCCCGTGTGGTCAAAATGATCACAAGAACGGTGAGCAAAAATCCCAGAACCACACGGGGGGGCCTAGTGAATGACCTGCAGAGAGCTGGGACCAAAGTAACAAAGCCTACCATCAGTAACACACTACGCCGCCAGGGACTCAAATCCTGCAGTGCCAGACGTGTCCCCCTGCTTAAGCTAGTACATGTCCAGGCCCGTCTGAAGTTTGCTAGAGAGCATTTGGATGATCCAGAAGAAGATTGGGAGAATGTCATATGGTCAGATGAAACCAAAATATAACTTTTGGTAAAAACTTAACTCGTCGTGTTTGGAGGACAAAGAATGCTGAGTTGCATCCAAAGAACACCATACCTATTGTGACGCATGGGGGTGGAAACATCATGCTTTGGGGCTGTTTTTCTGCAAAGGGACCAGGACGACTGATCCGTGTAAAGGAAAGAATGAATGGGGCCATGTATCGTGAGATTTTGAGTGAAAACCTCCTTCCATCAGCAAGGGCATTGAAGATGAAACGTGGCTGGGTCTTTCAGCATGACAATGATCCCAAACACACCGCCCGGGCAACGAAGGAGTGGCTTCGTAAGAAGCATTTCAAGGTCCTGGAGTGCCCTAGCCAGTCTCCAGATCTCAACCCCATAGAAAATCTTTGGAGGGAGTTGAAAGTCCGTGTTGCCCAGCAACAGCCCCAAAACATCACTGCTCTAGAGGAGATCTGCATGGAGGAATGGGCCAAAATACCAGCAACAGTGTGTGAAAACCTTGTGAAGACTTACAGAAAACGTTTGACCTCTGTCATTGCCAACAAAGGGTATATAACAAAGTATTGAGATAAACTTTTGTTATTGACCAAATACTGATGGAAGGAGGTTTTCACTCAAAATCTCACGATACATGGCCCCATTCATTCTTTCCTTTACACGGATCAGTCGTCCTGGTCCCTTTGCAGAAAAACAGCCCCAAAGCATGATGTTTCCACCCCCATGCGTCACAATAGGTATGGTGTTCTTTGGATGCAACTCAGCATTCTTTGTCCTCCAAACACGACGAGTTAAGTTTTTACCAAAAGTTATATTTTGGTTTCATCTGACCATATGACATTCTCCCAATCTTCTTCTGGATCATCCAAATGCTCTCTAGCAAACTTCAGACGGGCCTGGACATGTACTGGCTTAAGCAGGGGGACACGTCTGGCACTGCAGGATTTGAGTCCCTGGCGGCGTAGTGTGTTACTGATGGTAGGCTTTGTTACTTTGGTCCCAGCTCTCTGCAGGTCATTCACTAGGCCCCCCCGTGTGGTTCTGGGATTTTTGCTCACCGTTCTTGTGATCATTTTGACCCCACGGGGTGAGATCTTGCGTGGAGCCCCAGATCGAGGGAGATTATCAGTGGTCTTCTATGTCTTCCATTTCCTAATAATTGCTCCCACAGTTGATTTCTTCAAACCAAGCTGCTTGCCTATTGCAGATTCAGTCTTCCCAGCCTGGTGCAGGTCTACAATTTTGTTTCTGGTGTCCTTTGACAGCTCTTTGGTCTTGGCCATAGTGGAGTTTGGAGTGTGACTGTTTGAGGTTGTGGACAGGTGTCTTTTATACTGATAACAAGTTCAAACAGGTGCCATTAATACAGGTAACGAGTGGAGGACAGAGGTGCCTCTTAAAGAAGAAGTTACAGGTCTGTGAGAGCCAAAAATCTTGCTTGTTTGTAGGTGACCAAATACTTATTTTCCACCATAATTTGCAAATAAATTCATAAAAAATCCTACAATGTGATTTTCTGGATTTTTTTCTCATTTTGTCTGTCATAGTTGAAGTGTACCTATGATGAAAATTACAGGCCTCTCTCATCTTTTTAAGGGGGAGAACTTGCACAATTGGTGGCTGACTAAATACTTTTTTGCCCCACTGTATATATAAACTCAGCAAAAAAAGAAACGTCCCTTTTTCAGGACCCTGTCTTTCAAAGATAATTTGTAAAAATCCCAAAAACTTCACAGATCTTCATTGTAAAGAGATAAACACTGTTTCCCATTAAACAATTAATGAACATGCACCTCTGGAACGGTCGTTAAGACACGAACAGCTTACAGACGGTAGGCAATTAAGGTCACAGTTATGAAAACTTAGGACACTAAAGAGGCCTGTCTACTGACTCTCAAAAACACTGAAAGAAATATGCCCAGGGTCCCTGCTCATCTGCGTGAACGTGCCTTAGGCATGCTGCAAGGAGGCATGAGGACTGCAGATGTCGCCAGGGCAATAAATTGCAATGTCTGTACTGTGAGACGCCTAAGACAGTGCTACAGGGAGACAGGACGGACAGCTTGCAGTGGCAGACTGTGTGTAACAACACCTCCACAGGGTCGGCACATCCGAACATCACACCTGCGGGACAGGTAAAGAATGGCAACAACAACTGCCCGAGTTACACCAGGAACGCACAATCCCTCCATCAGCGCTCAGACTGTCTGCAATAGGCTGAGAGAGGCTGGACTGAGGGCTTGTAGGCCTGTTGTAAGGCAGGTCCTCACCAGACATCACAGGCAACAACGTCGCCGATGGAAACAACCCTACCATCGCTGAACAAGACAGGACTGGCAAAAAGTGCTCTTCACTGATGAGTCGCGGTTTTGTCTCACCAGGGGTGATGGTCGGATTCGCGTTTATCATCGAAGGAATGAGCGTTACACCGAGGACTGTACTCTGGAGCGGGATCGATTTGGAGGTGGAGGGTCCGTCATGGCCTGGGGTGATGTGTCACAGCATCATTGGACTGAGCTTGTTGTCATTGCAGGCAATCTCAACGCTGTGCGTTACAGGGAAGACATCCTACTCCCTCATGTGGTACCCTTCCTGCAGGCTCATCCTGACATGACCCTCCAGCATGACAATGCCACCAGCCATACTGCTCATTCTGTGCATGATATCCTGCAAGACAAGAATGTCAGTGTTCTGCCAAGAGCCCGGATCTCAATCCCACTAAGCACGTCCATCGCCTTGGTGGAAGAGTGGGGTAACATCTCACAGAAAGAACCGGCAAATCTGGTGCATTAAATAGTACCCGCAAAGCACCAGTCTCAACGTCAACAGTGAAGAGGCGACTCCGGGATGCTGGCCTTCTAGGCAGAGTTCCTCAGTCCAGTGTCTGTGTTCTTTTGCCAATCTTAATCTTTTATTTTTATTGGCCAGTCTGAGATATGGATTTTTCTTTGCAACTCTGCCTAGAAGGCCAGCATCTGGGAGTCGCCTCTTCACTGTTGACATTGAGACTGGTGTTTTGCGGGTACTATTTAATGAAGCTGCCAGTTGAGGACTTGTGAAGCATCTCTTTCTCAAACTAGACACTCTAATGTACTTGTCTTCTTGCTCAGTTATGCACCGGGGCCTCCCACTCCTCTTTCTATTCTGGTTAGGGACAATTTGCGCTGTTCTGTGAAGGGAGTAGTACACAGCGTTGTACGAGATGTCACATGGAATAGCCTTCATTTCTCAGAACCAGAATAGACTGACGAGTTTCAGAAGAAAGTTCTTTGGTTCTGGCCATTTTGAGCCTGTATTCGAACCCACAAATGCTGATGCTCCAGATACTCAACTAGTCTAAAGAATTACATTTTTATTGCTTCTTTAATCAGCTCAACAGTTTTCAGCTGTGCTAACATAATTGCAAAAGGGTTTTCTCAATTAGCCTTGTAAAATTATAAACTTGCATTAGCTAACACAACGTGCCATTGGAACACAGGAGTGATGGTTGCTGATAATGGGCCTCTGTACGCCTATGTAGATGTTTCCAGCTAAAATAGTAATTTACAACATCAACAATGTCTACACTGTAGACTGATCAATTTGATGTTATTTTAATGGACAATCTTTTTTTTTTTTTTCAAAAAATAAGGACATTTCTAAGTGACCCCAAACTTTTGAACGGTAGTGTATGTGTTTTTGTGTGTTTTTTTTTGCAAAACAGGTGGGGCTCTACCCCACATGCCCTGAATAACGGTTCGCTACTGCTTATGCACATACACTTAGCAAAAATAAAAACACAACATGCAACAATTTCTAAGATTTTATTGAGGTCCAGTCCATATAAGGAAATCAGTCAATTGAAATAAATAAATTAGGCCCTAATCTATGGATTTCACATGATTGGGAATGCAGATATGCATCTGTTGGTCACAGATACCTTCGCATAGAGTTTGATTAGGCTGTTGATTGTGGCCTGTAGAATGTTGTCCCACTCCTCGTCAATAGCTGTGTGAATTTGCTGGATATTGGCGGGAACTTGAACATGCAGTCGTACACGTCGATCCATGCTCAATGGGTGAAATGCCTGGTGACTATGCAGGCCATGGAAAAACTGGAATATTTTCAGCTTCCAGGAATTGTGTACAGATCCTTGCGACATGGGGCAGTGCTTTATCATGCTGAAACATGAGGTGACGGCAGCAAGCTCCCTAGTGGCACAGCGGTCTAAGACAATGCATCTCAGTGCTAGAGGCGTCACTACAGACCCTGGTTCGATTCCAGGCTGTATCACATCCGGCCGTGATTGGGAGTCCCATAGGGCGGCGCACAATTGGCCCAGCATCGACAGGGTTAGGGTTTGGCCGGGGTGGGTAGTCATTGTAAATAAGAATTTGTTCTTAACTGACTTGCCTAGTTAAATTTAAAAATTAAATCAAATGTTATTTGTCACATGCGCCGAATACGTAGACCTTATAGTGAAATGCTTACTTATAAACCCTTAACCAACAATGCAGTTAAGAAATTATTTTTTAAAAGGTAAGAAATAAAAGTAACAAATAATTAAATAGCAGAAGTAAAATAACAATAGCGAGGCTATATACAGGAAGTACCGGTACAATGAGTCAATGTGCGGGGGCACCAGTTAGTCGAGGTAATTGAGGTAATATGTACATGTAGGTAGAGTTATTAAAATGACTATGCATAGATAATAACAGAGAGTTGCACGACTGTCTTGGTGTGCTTGGACCATGTTAGTTTATTGGTGATGTGGACACCAAGGAACTTGAAGCTCTCAACCTGCTCCACATCAGCCCCATCGATGAGAATGGGGGTGTGCTCGGTCCTCCTTTTCCTGTAGTCCACAATCATCAAATTGTTATTGACAAAATGCAGATGTGTTCGTTGTCTGTAGCTTATGCCTGCCCATATCATAACCCCACTGCCACCATGGGGCAGTCTGTTCACAACGTTGGCATTAGCAAACCACTCACCCACACAACCCCATATATACTGTCTGCCATCTGCCCGGTACAGTTGAAACCGGGATTCACCAGCATGCTTCTCCAGACTGCCAGTGGCCATCGAAGGTGAGCATTTGCCCACTGAAGTCAGTTACAATACAGAACTGCAGTCTGGTCAAGATCCTCGTGAGGAAGATGAGCATGCAGATGAGCTTCCCTGAGACGATTTCTGACAGTTTGTGCATACATTCTTAGATTGAAAGTGTGGGTATGCACATCAGCTGTCCGAGTGGCTCATCTCAGACCCCCCTGCAGGTGAAGAAGCCCGATGTGGAGGTCCTAGGCTGGTGTGGATACACATGGTCTGCGGTTGTGAGGCCGGTTGGCCATATTGCCAAATTCTCTAAAATGACATTGGAGGCGGCTTATGGTAGATAAATTAACATTAAATTATCTGGCAACAGCTCTGGTGGACATTCTTTTAGTCAGCATGCCAAGTGCACGCTCCCTCAAAACTTGAGACATCTGTGGCATTGTTGTGTGACAAAACTGCACATTTTAGTGGGCTTTTATTGTCCCCAACACAAGGTGCACCTGTGTAATGATCATGCTGTTTAATCAGCGTCTTGATATGCCTAAATGACTTACCTTTCAGAATAATATGCAAATAAAAAATATGATATTGTTTCAAGCAGGGTTGAAAGCAGCCCCCTTTCTGAAATGCAGAACATTCATAGGTGGTGTTGATATGGTACCGAGATGAAATTAGTTTTATATTGGATATTCGGGTTTCTCTCGTCAACAGCTTTTGAACCACGCATGCGATGACTATGAAGAAGGTATATTCTGAATCGGGTGGATGGAGAATAATCCACACCTAGAAAAATGTTTTCATAATAGATTTTGGATTTCAATCTTAAATAGCTCTTATACAAAGCATTTCATGAATCTGATAATGATATATTCTGAATCAGGGGAGGATGGACAAGAATCCACAGCTTTTTTTGGGGGGGGGAATAAAATAAAAAAATATCTTCTGGCTTTCAATCTTGAATAACTGTTACACATAGCTTGCCATGACCATGAAAATGATATATTCTGTGTCAGGGGAGGATGGACAAAAACCCACTAGAGAAAATAAAATATTTTAAAAAGCTTGCCATTTGTGTAAGAGCTTTATGTAAGAAATATTAAAGATTGAAAGCCTGAAGAAAAACATGTATAATATTTCTATTTTTGTCCATCCTCCCCTGACTCAGAATATATAATTTCATAGTCATGGCACGTTTGTGTAAGAGCTATTGATGATTGAAAGTTTTTTTTTAAAGAAGAAAAAAATGAAATTCCAACCAAAAAATCGGTGTATTTTTGTCCACCCTACCCTGATTCAGAATATATAATTGCCATAGTCATGGCAAGCTTTGTGTAAGAGCTATTGAAGGTTGAAATCCGAAATCGTATTATTATGGTGTGGTTTACTGTTGCTTGGCATTGCGGGCAATTTACATAATCGTTTTTTGTGGGAGGATAATAGCTGCCCACGTATCATAATCTGACTGGCGGGGAATAAGCGCTCAACATAAACAGATAGGCTTTGTCAAGTGATAGCCTACTAGCATGATCGGATACATAGTAACAAGCCCTCAACATTTAGGCCTATTTCGTGCACTGTATACGTTGCTGGTTTATTCTCCTGCTCTAATAAATAACAGAGCTGCTACAATAGATTGTAGAACCTACCTGGCTGTGTGGAGGGCTCTTGTTTGATCTTTAAATACCCTCTAACATTAAAACCACACTCAGTTGCTTTGATTTCTCTTACGAGCCAGCTGTAAGGCATAAATTCAGACGTTCCCCTAAACGCCAATATCCGTGTGCGCGCGCCCCAGTGGAGAAAGCAAGAACACCTATCCCTTCACCATCTGTCCCTTTCTTCCATTTCATGTGTTCAACCAATATCCACCCCTCACAGCTACAACTCCGTTGTCCCCCCTCTCCCCTTGCAGTGTATTTTCCTGTCCGGTCCACTCGGGTTTGCGTTTGAACGATGCAGACGGTCCCTTGCCCCGACTGTTCCCCCCTCCCCCACTAGCTGAGCTCCTGTTCCACTCAAAGATGGCGTCAGCTTTGGAGCCTCTGGTCTCTGGCTGCATTTTTGGGCTTGTTGTTGTCTCTGATTCGAATGATTTTTGGCACATTCTACTCGGCAACTCGACACGAAATTACGGTGAGTAGCAGCTAGTGGGAAGAGGATATTACAAGTTCTCCGAGCTTCCCTTTAAAACCCGAACTGGACCCGTCCTAGCTTTCTGGGAACCGCGAGAGGTAGAGGGAAAGGGGTACGGGAGATGAAGATCGCGAGGGGGGGCCGTGGTTGGTTGGTTGGAAGGAAGGAAGGAGGGGGCGAGTGAGCGAGCGAGCCGAGGCCTACTTCGCTCCAACGGCCTTGTCTTCACCGCAGGCACTAGGTGGGCGGGTGGGTGATGGAGGAAGGAAGTAGGGAGAGGTGAGGGTTATCTAGCGGTGTGTAGGGACGCGTCTTGCGGGGAAATATTTTCACCCAGAGCCGAGGCGGAGGAGGAGGCCGAGCGGCCATAGAACATGTCATGTTAATGGAACATTCTCCAGCACTTTGAGATCTTCATTTTTGCACTTGCCCGATAGCGGTTATGGCCGTTTGTAATTTACATTGTGCCTTGGCTTTGTAGGCCGTGATCTCACCGCGAATATCATACATGACATTCTAAATGGGATTATTCCTTGTGATGGCTGCGTGTTATTGTTTGAAGCCTCGGGCGTTGTAGGAATCTGTCATTGTTGATTGTGTCAAAACAGTTTTCCTTCACCGAGACTACATGTTACTATTTTGAGCTATTTCGTCACTACTCCCAAGCAAATAACTACAGTTCGCGGGAAGGTTTGTAACAACATAATTGCCTGACAATTCATATCAGTACTAGAGTAACGTAAAGAGCCAGAGCAGTACATGTTGAGAAAGTTAGGCACTTGGGGCTGTTTCTTGGATCGCTAACGTTACTGTAACTAGCTATGCTAACGGTAACGTTAACCACCAATCTGTTTTGACCGACATGGCTAACGTTAGCTAACTATAGACACATGCTCAATGTTAGCCAGATAACGAACACAGCTACTAGGTCACAGCATAGTTTTTAAACGATTTATCTTCATCGGTTACTGACTGCTATACATATGTAATCAATTATCATGTTTATGTTGTGCATGGAATAGAAAGCTAGCTAGCTAACGTTTGCATGCTTGCTGATATATGGCACTGAACACAACTAACGTTAACTAGCTAGCCATGAGAAGTGGCTTGCTGGTGTTCTGTGTTTTTTTGCTATTTCAATTGATTTGTTCTGCTATGCAAAGTGACAACCATGTTGCTTGGCAAAGTCATAATAACAAGTGTTCCTCACACGTGGCTAGTTTTCCCATAATCTGGGAAATTGTGTTATTACCTGCGATCAATCTCTGTGTTCTGACCCAATTCATGATGTTGTGAAAAGTATATGAAGATACTAGTTATATAGCATGTAAATGTGGTGTGGCCTTCTCCACTAGTGTTTATGTTACTATCATCACAGTTATGAAAGTTGCTGTGGTTTTGGGGATTAGACAAAAACATAGTGAACCAGACTTTGTAAAGTTACCTCCATTATCACAGTTGGTGATGTTTACCTACTCACAGACACTAGTCTGGGACTGTCCTGAGCTACTGGTGAAGGAAGACAATGTTTAGATCTTGGTTTATGCCCTCTTTGCTCAGGGGTTTCTCTTCCCCACCTAAATGTGTTTTGTATCTCGAATCTTTAACCTTAATCTTTTAGCTTTTAACTTTGCACATGTCCTGTAATGTTGATCTAGACTTCAGGCAGTATCCGTCACATACAACGCATGTGGGTTAACTGTGTCCTGTTGTTTATGTGCTGCTGTTGTTTTGAGGAGTGTGTTTGTACATGTGTTCTGAGGGGTTGCATTCAGTAAGCACTAAAGGAAGCAAATGTTTTGAAACGGCAGTATTACCTGAACTCCAATATAAAACTCATTTTAAGACACTTTTTTTTTAAATAAAAATTTGTGTCTACCGATTGTGACCCAGTCTTGCTGCTGTCCCTCTTGCACATTGTTTCTCTGACCCTGCCATATGTGTGTGTCCTTTTTTTCTGCAGAGTGCGTTTCCTGTTGAAGCACAATTGGCATGAAGGTGATTAGCCCTCGCTGCTCCATGGGGTGTGATATCTGTTCCCTTCCAGACCTTAGAACAGGTGGATACCGCTAGAGAGAGAGGAAAGAGAACAACTGGAGCCGCGTGGCTGAAAGACTTTTAAGTCCTCCTGGACTTCCCAAACACTACAACTGATCTTCAACTCAAGATGACGGTCACAGTTTCAACATCACATTGAGAGCCTGTTATTTACATTGATTGGAGACTGAATCAACAGGTTTCTATCTGTTTGTCCCTCTGTCCTTTTGCAACAGGCAGTAGTTGGAGATACCTAAGTCTTATTGTGAAAGCCCCCGTAGTGTGCGAGTCAGTCCTCCACAGCTCCAGAGTTAGTCTAGTATCTGGTGCTCCACGATACTGCTCTCCCTCAGGCTAACTGACCCTACCGGGCGAGGGTAGTGGGTGGCCAGGTTTTATTTTTTTGGGGGGGGTGGGTGGGGTGGGCTATGCTATGGTGAGCTGCTCCCTGCCGTGCTGCTCGTGCTCAGGCTCTGAGGGACTCTGTGCAGCCCCGGGACAAAGGATAGTCCTTGGGCAGAGGGGCGAGGAGGAGGAGGAGGCGGCGGCTTAGGCCGCAGGACTCTTACCTTTTGCCCGCCACGGGTGTTAGCGTGTGTGTCGTCATCGTGACCTCCAGCCACAGCCATGGTGAAGCTGGCCAACCCGATGTACACCACCTGGATCCTGGAGGCCATCAAGAAGGTGAAGAAGCAGAAGCAGCGGCCGTCGGAGGAAAGGATATGCAACGCTGTGTCCATGTGCCACGGGCTGGACCGCAAGACTGTACTGGAACAGCTGGAGCTCAGCGTCAAGGATGGAACTATCCTCAAAGTGTCTAACAAGGGGCTCAACTCCTACAAGGACCCAGAGAACCCCGGCCGCTTGGCCTTCCCCAAGCCCTGCATGGGCAGCGGTGAAGGGGAAGGAGGCGGAGAGGATGTTCATCATGAGGATGGGGGTCATGGGGGGAGCCACCATCACTCTGGGAAGAAACCAGGACTGGACTGGAACAAGCTGATCAAGCGTTCCCTAGAGGGGCTTCATGAGCCAGGGGGCTCCACCCTAAAGAGTGTTGAGCGCTTCCTCAAGTGCCAGGGTGACGTGGCGGCCTACTTGTCCGGCAGCGGCTCCATGGGGCCCGGCCTGTTCCACCAGCAGCTGAGGGTTGCGCTGAAGCGGGCGTGTGCCCACGGTAGAGTGGCCAAGAATGGGCTGCTGTTCCGCCTCATCAGCCGCAGCTCCCAGTCAGATGGGACGGGTACTGTGGTGCTGAACTCCCTGCCGCCCGTCCGCCTCCTGCCACACGAGAAGGACAAGGTAAGCCACACACCGTCCCATACATCTACATTCTCTTCCTCAAATATGAACACAATGTAATGTCTCTATGTAAACATGCAGTGTAAGTGTAAGAGGTTAACTGTTAAAAGAGCAATTGGTAATTTATTTGTCCTTTGTGGGAAGAAGTAAACAATCAAGGCTGAAGGCAGAACACCCACCACACGATCAATCTTAGCAGGGCTCAACCTTTATTCTGAATAGTAGATTCCATGTTGTGGTAAGGCTGCCAGGAAAGACGTAACGCCTAAAATGTTACTTTATCACGTGCAATTAGTAGCCAGGTCAGGCAGCCAGGCAGTAGATTTTGGCAACCCACAATGCCGAGCCTGGAACGTAGTTTCATTTTTACCCAGTCAGTGCACTGTACTCTCACAAAATCCCTTGCTCTTTTTTTAGGGCAATAACTTACAGATTGCATGATCAATATGTTTCCACGTTGTGGGTTGACTGATAATGTCGTTGCTGGAGTGAGTGGTCACTGGTGTCAAATGGTCGAATCATTATCGTAGATAGGAGTGTGAATATAGGCAAGGGAAGAGACGAGATGTGTTGCATGTCTCTGTGTTGCATGTCTCTGTGTGATTAACATGACCCTGAAGCCACACACTGTTGCTAAATTGACTCCCGATTTTGAGACGCTTGACCTGGAAGACGGTCGGAGAGCTGTGAAAGAGAGACCTTAGACAGCAGTCTGTTTTAATCCCTATGTGAGCGTACAAGAGGTCGGTCCACATGTAGCTCCATGGGGGAGGGGACGACAAGCGTATCATCGCTGTGGCAGTCAGTGGGTCGATTCGACCTGTGTGTATTCGGAGCCCTGGCTTGGGCACAGAGTACCAGGGCTTTCAGTGTCTCTTTCAGTGGGCCAGCCCTGGGTTTGGGCGTAGTGGTGGCGTGTCGCGTGCTCCAGGAGGCAGCAGGAGTGAGTGGAGCGCCATGCGAGGCGGATGAGCTTAGTGCTCTGTGGTCGGCTGCCAGCGGTAAGGGCTGCTCTCCAACCTTCTGTCTCAGGCATGCAGCAAGAGGAGAAAGAGAGGGGAGGAGGAGGTTAGGGAAGATTCACGTGGCGCCATAGCGAGCGTCCTGCTGGGGCGAGAGCGACTGGCGACCAGCTGCAGGGCTGCTCCCTGTCAGGAGCTGTCAGGAGATGAGAGGAAGAGTGTGTGTGGGAGAGAGAGAAAAAAAACAGGAAGAGCGGAGGAAGAGGCCTGGCTGACGCATGCTCTGGGCCACCTTACCCAGTCACGAAGAGGGAGAGAGAGAGAGAGAGGGAGGGAGGGAGGGAGAGAGAAAAGAGACTGAGACAGTGGCAGAGGAGCAGACACGCAGGCCAGGACGGTGCCAAAAGACACACCCACAGGGTAACCTGACAGACCGTAGCCGGATGGGCACTAACCTCTCCTACTACCCAGGGGCCGGACCGCACATAGCTAACATGCATAACACCCATTGCATGCGTTCATGCACACATATAAACGTATGGCATGTGCTGTGAACAAACACAAGTGCGTGCAAGCTGACATACTGTACACACACTTGCACCCCTACACGAACACATACAGTACACACACTTATCAGCCATCAGTTGGAATTGTGGAAGGGTGGAAATGTAACTTTTTGGTCCAGCTGCCGCAGTGGGTGATAGCAGACCAAATGTTACCAGCCACTCACATTTTTTTTCTCTCCTGCAGGTGAATAAATCACTGAAAACGCACGTGTTTTGTAACGTTAAAACAACAGTTAATGAATGGTTTTTAAATGCATTGAAAGTGATTTCAAAGGAAAACCCAGAACATGACAGACAGAAGTGGATATCAGTGTGTGTTATTGACCCATTTCAGTGGGCGAGATCGCCACCTTTCTCTCTCTATTGTTTGAACCAAATATTGAACCTATGCTGCAGCTGTACCCCACCCCGCTTTCACCACTGTACCATTTGAGATTCTCTCATCCAGAACTGACACACACACTTTTTTTTTTTAACACGTGGGCTTTGCATAATAAGAAAATGATAAAATATCTGCGCCCAACTGCTCTGTGTGACCACCTGTCAGTGTGGCTGGGAGGAATAGACATTCTACCAGGGTAATGTCCCACCCAGGATGTAGTGTATAGTGATTTGAAAGGTCCTGCCCTTGCCCCTCCAGACAGACTTTGTTGTGACTGGGGGTGTTGTAAATCTCTGCTCTACTCTGCCGTTCTGCAGGGTTGGGTCCCGATGGCACCCTATCCCCTACACAGTGCACTGCTTTTGATCAGAGCCCTAAGGGCCCCGGGTCAAAAGTAGTACCCAATAAAGGGAATAGGGTGCCATTTGGGGACGCACCATGGGATTAGAGTGGTGGGAGCAGCCAGGAGTCATATGCCTGGCTGACTGACCGGCTGACTGATCGGCTGGCTTGCTGGCTCGAGGGCTGTGTAGGCTAACGCACTACCGACCCTCTGGCCCAGATGGGCCTTCGCTGACAACTGTGATCCCTCTTTGACTTAGTTCATAGTGAGTTAACGGGCTCTTTCATTGTGGTGTTCATGTGTTGCTTGGAGGCGTTGCATGGTGAACCATGGGTGTACTGCTACTACAACAGCTGCCAGTCTGGCTGGGAGTGATTTGAATGTTTCTCTTTGGCATTCACACAACCTCCACCCCAGACAGCTCTGTTCCTCTTATGCTGCTATTTGCAATATTCAAGTAGCCGTCTCTCCATATCTCAGCTATAGAGCCTCTCTCTCCGCCTCCTGTCCTCTAGCTAGCCCCACTTTTGTGTTTGTTGTGTGGTTGGTGGGGTGTGACGCGATGCTCACTCTTCCCCACTCTCACTCTCTCTCACTCTCTCTCTCACTCAGGCGAAGTCTCATCAGTGCCATATTGCCTGCATGATTGCTATGGGTTGTGATTTAGAAAGGGAAGGGGTGGGTGAGGGGAGAGGAGGAAAGGAGGGGAAATTAAGCAAAACAAATGAATAAGCCCCGGCTTTGACCCCATTGCAGGGGAGATTTGTGTACTCGACAGCCGAATGACTGTGTCGCCCAGCTCCATTCAAACAGGATCGCAGACCCACTCACTCTCCCTCTCCCCCTATTAGGAGGTCACTGGCGGGCCAGATTGGGGGAGGCGAGGGGTGTGTGGAGTCATCCAAGGGTCACGGATATATACATGGGAAACCTCTGCTTTTCCTGAGATGAGCCACCCGTAGCTGGCCGTAGTTATGAGCCTAGTGGGCCATTAGGAGGCTAGTGGATGGGGACGGGGATATGATGGGGATGGGCCTGAGTCTGTTGTCGGGAAGAGCGGTGAGGTGAAGAGCGATCATGGCCCTGTGCTTGCCCTTTTCACAGCAGCTGGACCCAGGAGAGTTCTCCTCACTGACGTTGCCGTGTCGCGGGAGGGACGACAACTGAAACGACACTGACCGGGGTGATGGTGTTCTGTGACCTCGTGGGCTTTGTTCTGTCAGCTAGCATGGTGGCTGTCTACCTATGAATGAGCTGTACTGTAGTTAGGCCTAATGGGAGTCTAATTTTATCTTTATCCCAGTCTCTTTCAAAACGTAATGTCATACGCATGTACTGCTCGCCCTGTGTAGGTTAGGCTAATTACTGAAACCTCTCGCATAGATGTTAGCTGTCCTTTGCCTTTTTAGCGAACATTACAACCATCTAGTGTTTTCTTTCTGCTCAAGGTGAAGGAAGAGCGCTACACAGGACATGAATACAAAATACCAGTAAACATTGATTATGTGCCCTGGGTCAGTGCAGTCTCCCCACTACTACGTCATTGTGTGTGTGTGTGTGTGTGTGTGTGTGTGTGTGTGTGTGTGTGTGTGTGTGTGTGGCCGTAGAGAGGCGCCGGCCAGGTCAGAGAGGTGGCCGGGCAGAGTATTTTATTCAACCTTTTATTTAACAAGGCAATTCAGTTAAGAACAAAGCCATTTCTCTTAGTAGTGGACACCACTGGGGTCAAGAGAGAGGGCCATCTTTCAGGGCCATGATGGCAATGTCTTTGATGCCTTTTGGTTGACAATAGAGCAGCTATATTAGTAGACTACTAAACCAATGGAACAAGTAGGGTTGAGGAAAGCATTCACAGCCAATACAGGGCTGATATTTGGTAGTGGACGAAACCGTCTTATAGGGAGGTGTATGAAGTTTAGGTTGATTTACTTTGGAGGCAGCCATTGTTTACCTTTTCAACCAACGCATCACCTGGTGTCCTTAGATAGGAGACATAACTTTTTTTTTTTTTTTACAATATTTTATTTTAGCAGGAAAGATATTACTCCCAGTAAATAAATACAAATATCCCCTGTTGGAAAGGTTTGAATTTGAGTTGTCTAACAAACACACACATACATCTACACACATACCTGCTTATACACACAGCAACAGCACAGCCTCCATATAATTCATTTCAGAATATTAATGTAGAGCTCTCTTTACTTGCTCACAATATTGCTTGGTCGCCCCGCCTTGAGCCGTAATTTGAATATGCTTCTACTCTGTGCTCAGTCCACGTCCATTGACCTCTACTTCACTCGGGCAATGATATTTCCTTATGGACGTATTCAGCCTATGCTTGGCCTTTTAAGTAGGGGTGTATTATGAACAGGTTGTTAGTGATGGTGTGTCACTAATATAATCTAACAGAGCTCATGTTTCACTGCCTAGGTGTTCCCACTTTCCACATTCACACCAGAGGTGCTGAAATCAACACCCAGACACACATCATCGGGACAGTAGTCTGGTGAAGTGCCATTATCCGGCTGACTGAAGATAAAGTGGCTAGGAAGGGCGAGAGTGATGAGAATGTTTGTTGCTGTGAGAATGACTGGAACTGTAATCCAGCAAATGGGGTCAATGTGTCCTCCATCTGGAAAGTGTTTTGCTGCCACACACACACCCACACATGGCCAACCTGTACCTTTTTGATACAGGGATTTACCCTTGTTACCTCGTTAATCTCACTACTGTACGGTGCCCCACTGCTTCCAACAGCTAGACTGGCAGGAAGCATGTCTATTTCAACTGAAACGCCAACATGTGTAATAATATGGTCATGTAGTTCATCCTAATGGATTTAGTCAGTATTACAGCTGTTCAGAATGTGGTCTACTGGTCCGTGCAGAAGTCAAACCCACTACTCGGGTGTTCCTAACAGCATTCTCCACTCAACCAACTGAGCCCATCGAACCATGTTTTATTAATCCACCTTCAGTTGAAGTCGGAAGCTTACATACACTTAGGTTGGACTCATTAAAACTTGTTTTTCAACCACTCCGCAAATTTCTTGTTAACAAACTATACTTTTGGCAAGTGGGTTAGGGCATCTACTTTGTGCATGACACAAGTAATTTTTCCAACAATTTTTTTACAGACAGATTATTTCACTTAATCCACTTTATCACAATTCCAGTGGGTCAGAAGTTTACATACACTATGTTGACTGTGCCTTTTTAAACAGCTTGGGAAATTCCAGAAAATGTCATGGCTTTAGAAGCTTCTGATAGGCTAATTGACATCATTTGAGTCAATTGGAGGTGTGCCTGTGGATGTATTTCAAGACCTACCTTCAAACTCAGTGCTTTTTTTGCTTGACATCATAGGAAAATCAAACGAAATCAGCCAAGTCCTCAAAAGAAATGTTGGACCTCCAAGTCTGGTTCATCCTTGGGAGCAATTTTCAAACGCCCGAAGGTACCACGTTTATCTGTACAAACAATAGTACGCAAGTATAAACACCATAGGACCACGCAGCCGTCATACCGCTCAGGAAGGAGACACGTTCTCTCCTAGAGATGAACGTACTTTGGTGCGAAAAGTGCAAATCAATACCAGAACAACAGCAAAGGACCATGTGAAGATGCTGGAGGAAGCCAGTACAAAAGTATATATTTCCACAGTAAAACAAGTCCTATATCAACATAACCTGAAAGGCAGCTCAGCAAGGAAGAAGCCACTGCTCCAAACCGCCATAAAAAAGCCAGACTACGGTTTGCAACTGCACATGGGGACAAAGATCGTACTTTTTGGAGAAATGTTCTCTGGTCTGATGAAAAAAAAAATAGAACTGTTTGGCCATAATGACCATTGTTATGTTTGGAGGAAAAAGGGGAGGCCGAAGTACATCATCCCAACTGTGAAGCACAGGGGTGGCAGCATCATGTTGTGGGGGTGCTTTGGTGCAGGAGGGACTGGTGCCCCTCACAAAATAGATGGAATCATGAGGGAGGACAATGATGTGGATATATTGAAGCAACATCTCAAGACATCAGTCAGGAAGTTAAAGCTTGGTCGCAAATGGGTCTTCCAAACAGACAATGACCCCAAGCATACCTCCAAAGTTGTGGCAGAATGGCTTAAGGACAAGAAAGTCAAGGTATTGGAGTGGCCATCCCCACAAAGCCCTGAGCTCAATCCTATTGAATGTTTGTGGGCAGAACTGAAAAAGCGTGTTCGAGGAAGGAGGCCTAGAAACTTGACTTTGTTACACCAGCTCTGTCAGGAGGAATGGGCCAAAATTCACCCAACTTATTGTGGGAAGCTTGTGGAAGGCTACCTGAAATGTTTGACCCAAGTTAAACAATTTAAAGGCAATGCTACCAAATACTAATTGAGTGTATGTAAACTTCTGACCCACTGGGAATGTGATGAAAGGAACAAAAGCTGAAAAACCATTCTCTCTGCTATTTATCTGACATTTCACATTCTTAAAATAAAGTGGTGATCCTAAGACAGGACATTTGTTACTGGGATGAAATGTCAGGAATTGTGTAACTGAGTTTAAATGTATTTGGCTAAGGTGTATGTAAACTTCTGACTTCAACTGTATGTTAAGTAGTCCTCCTACATTCCATATTCCTGCTATGGCCAAGTGGGCTTGTGTTTCTCGTGTGTGTTTCTCGCGCGCGTGCGCGTGTGTGTGTGTGTGTGTGTGTGTGTGTGTGTGTGTGTGTGTGTGTGCGCGAGCGGTGTGTAACAGTGATCAATGAGTTTGTGGTAAGAGGTCTGGGTCTGTATTGGGGAGGGGGCTGCTCTGCACCACCTGGTTGGACATTGAGATGGGTTTCACATGTTAATGAGAACCTTGACTTGAGAGGAGACAAGGACAACAGGACAGCTTTTCCCATTCGCCCCCCCCCCCCCCCCTCTCTCTGTTGCACACTCGCATCCTATTCCCCCCCCTTCATCCTTATCCTCCCGTCCTCTCTTCATTGCTCTCTCTTTCATTATCTCCCTCCACCTCTATTACACCCAGTACCACTGCAAATGGACAAGGAGAAACCAGGCCACTCTCACAGTACATCTCTCAGCTAGTGTATTGTACACCCCGCACATCTGCCTCCGTAGCATGGGCCAGTGTATCTTTCACATCTAATCTGTGGAAAATGTAGTCCTACACCACAAACCTTTCTATCAGCTAGGCTCTGTTTTTGCTCAAGTGTAGGCCCTTAGTGATACAGAGGGTTAGACGTGTCAGGATAGAGACGGAGACTCTTCCTGCCCGTCTCAGTATAAAGGACCTGAGCCCTCACGCTAACCTGAAGGACGTGTTTTGGCCTCTGTCTGTAGTTGTTGTTCAAGTCGAGCGGGTAGATTACTCTGTTGGCATGGTGAGACGTTATAGGCGTGTCTGTGTTGTGACTAACTGGTGTTTCCTGTTGAAATTATCTCTTAGCTAGTGTGCATAGTAGCATAGAGGTCAAAAACACACACACACAGGTTAAAAAATATGCCCAGCAGTAGTCCGGTGCTAGTAAAGAAAAAAGGAGGGCAACCTAAGACTAACGTGACAATAAATGTTGGCTTTTGAAATGAAGAAAGCAAGAGGATTTTAAAGGAAATGTTGGCCTTTTCCATTTCTCCCACACATATCTTGGAAAACGATTAGCTCTTTTGTGTCTTTGGGATTATTTTAGTCACAGTCGGACAGTAATTGAGTCATGTCACAAATGAAACACTGCACTGTAATGTTTGTATGAAACACGATGCCTGGACTCTGCCTGCGCTAGTTACTCGTGGAGAAAGCAAACGTGTGTGTGTGTGAGAGCGCACAGACACAGGTCAACCCCTTCCCTCCCGCTGAACTGGCAGGAATGATTGGGAGGCTGCACAAAGGGGTGCTGCCATATTTTCTCTCTTCCTCTCGCCCTCTTTCTCTCTCTCTGTGTCTCTCAGTGTGTCTGGTGTGATGAGAGGTGTCCCTGTATGGAAAGCGGGAGCCTGAGTCCGAGGGAAATGAACTCAATAAATCAAGCTCTTCAGCCCGTCTCTCCTCACTCCCTGCCTGGACTTGCTCCTTCCCTCTTCCCTCCCTGTGTTGAGCTATGTGCAGCCAGCCAGGAATATCTTTGCACCTGCCCCAGCCCACCGAGCCCCTCCCACCCTACCCCACAGCCCCAACCCCATAACATAGCGCCAGCCCTATAGCCTAACCCCAGCCCCAGTCCAGGCCCCCTACCTCCCAGCCCCCTTTAGTCATCAGCAGGGCTCGAATTTCTCAGCGGCCATGGCCATCGATGCCGCCTTGTGTGGCCGTAATGCCCCCCCCCCCCCCCCAAAAAAAGAATTTGCGCCTTGCGGCCAAAGTGGCCGTTGTTCCCTTGGACTGGATATAATATTCATAATTCCCTTCTCCTAGCTGCCAATCGCCGTAGCCTACTCCGAAGCACCTCTCACTCGCATGGCTCTCTCAGATATCTCCATTTTTATTAGCCAATACCCATCACGTGATCGGATCCTTCTCACAGGCATTGCAGCTCCGAAGTAGGCTACAAGTGAAGCCAGACACATTGGGGATGGAGCGGTGCACGTCCTTATTGAATTTCGAGGCGCATGTTGAAG
Organism: Salvelinus alpinus; assembly: GCF_045679555.1. NCBI lineage: Eukaryota > Metazoa > Chordata > Actinopteri > Salmoniformes > Salmonidae > Salvelinus > Salvelinus alpinus. The sequence goes on along the minus strand of NC_092090.1, from coordinate 66,941,967 downwards.
ATGATAGAACTGTCCACGTTTACTTCAGCCAATAACATGAGTAGGTCTAACAAACAGTAAAAACACTAGCCTATCCCACACAATACAAAAGTTGACCTATTCTATTGGTCAGCTTGTCCTTCTGTGCGAGAAATAAATATTCCAAACATACACTGGGACAATTGTGGGATGCGATAGATCCCAAATTAATACAACCACTGTACATAATTATTTATTTTTTTAAATTAAAAGCAACAGATCAGAACGTTTAGCTTAAAATGTTGCTAAACTATTAAGCTATTTTTTCACATTTATAAACGTAGCAATGCGCACATGGCAGTAGGCTATAAGCGCGAATGTTCCCAAATGCAATTAGCGGGAAAATACGGTTCTCAAAAGTACACCGCAAATGCAAGCGGTTTGATATGACCGAGATGAAATTATCAAAAAGAAATGTAGAAAGAGGGAGACGCAACCACAAGCATGGCTTGTTAATATGACTAGGATTGTGTTTTTGGTTGCTGGACAACGAAAGAAAGTTGGAACATGAGAGAATTAATGGTTTCAATGGCATATGAGAAAGTGTTTATAAAATAATACTTTTAACGTTCCTATGGCCGGAACATGGTAAGACATGCCTCATAAAATGACAAAACGTTGAGGTTTTAAGTAATTACGTTTATGGTTTAATAGTTTCAAAATGTTGACTGCCTCCGCTCCGATTGCAAGGTGGGGGATGTTGCAGTGCATAACAGGCACTGGCCTTTCTATCCTATCGGAACGAACAGTGTCTCAAGTATATCACAGAATCGAGCCTTTACATATTAATAATTATCCTACATTATTTTTGTAAAACATGACTGGTGTTTAGCCTATAAAAATATAAACGCAACATGCTTCAAATTCAAAGATTTACTGAGTTACAGTTCATATGAGGAAATCAGTCAATTGAAATACATTTAATTAAGTCCTAATCTATGGATTTCACATGACTGGGAATACAGATATGCAAAAAACTATTTGCCTCACAAATTGAGATGGTTTGGGATGAGTCGGACCGCAGAGTGAAGGAAAAGCAGCCAACAAGTGATCAGCATATGTGGGAACTCCTTCAAGACTGTTGGAAAAGCATTCCAGGTGAAGCTGGTTGAGAGAATGCCAAGCTTGTGCAAAGCTGTCATCAAGGCAAAGGGTGGCTATTTGAAGAATCTCAAATGTAAAATATATTTTGATTTGTTTAACACTTTTTTGGTTAGCACATGATTCCATATGTGTTGTTTCATAGTTTTGATGTCTTCATTATTATTCTACAATGTAGAAAATAGTAAAAATAAAAACCCTTGAATGAGTAGGTGTTCTAAAACTTTTGACTGTGTGTGTCAAATCAAATTTTATTGGTCACATACATATGGTTAGCAGATGTTAATGCGAGAGTAGAGAAATGCTTGTGCTTCTAGTTCCGACAGTGCAGTAATATCTAACAAGTACTCTAACAAATTCACAACGACTACTTTATGCACAAATGTAAGGGATGAATATGTACATGTAAATATATGGATAAGCGATGGCCGTGTGGCATAGGCAAGATGCAGTAGATGATATAGAATGCAGTATATACATATGAGATGAGTAATGTAGGATATGTAGACATTATTAAAGTATACACGGCTGTGACTATAATTGAAGAGAATTCTCTTGGTAGAGAATGCAGTTGGCATTTGATTGTAAGGAATTCTAGGTCAGGTGAACAAAAGGACTTGAGTTTCTGTTTGCTGTCATGATCACACCATAAGGCATACACCCCCGCCCTTCTTCTTACCAGAGAGTTGTTGCGCGAAGAAACCGGGTGGCTGTACCGACGCTGACAACATATCCCGAGTGAGCCATGTTTCCGTGAAACAGAGAATGTTACAATCTCTGTCTCTCTGGAATGCAACTCGTGCCATAATTTCGTCCACCTTATTGTCTAGAGAGTGGATATTGGTGAGTAATATGCTCGGAAGTGGTGTATGACGTGCTCACCTTCTGAGTCTGAGCAGTAGGCCGCTCCGTCTGCCTATCCTGCGGCGACCGCGTTGTTTTTGGATCGGCCTCTGGGATCAGATCCCATGTCCAGGGTGGAGGTCCGAACAGAGGATCATGCGTGCGTATGTATATGTAATGACAAAGTATGTGGACACCTGTTCATCGAACATCTCATTCCAAAATCATGGACATTAATACGGAGTTGGTACACCTTTTCTGCTAGAACAGCCTCCACTCTTCTGGGAAGGCTTTCCACTAGATGTTGGAACATTGCTGTGGGGACTTCCATTCAGCCACGAGCATTAGTGAGGTTGGGCAATTAGGCCTGCCTTGCAGTCGGCGGTCCAATTCACCCCAAAGGTGTTCGGTGGAGTTGAGGTCAGGGTTCTGTGCAGGCCAGTCAAGTTCTTCTACACCGATCTCGACAAACCATTTCTGTATGGACCTCGCTTTGTGCACGGGGGCATTGTCATGCTGAAACAGGAAAGGGCCTTCCCCAAGCTGTTGGAAGTACAGTACTGTATTTTGTAGCATTAAGGGGCATAGCCCGAGCCATGAAAAACAGCGCCCAGACTATTATTCGTCCTCCACTAAACTTTACAGTTGGCGCTATGCATTCGGGCAGGTAGCGTTCTCCTGGCATCCACCTAACCCAGATTTGTCTGTCGGACTGCCAGATGATGAAGTGTGATTCATCACTCCAGAGAATGCGTTTCCACTGCTCAAGAGTCCAATGGCGGCCATCTTTACACCGCTCCAACCGACACTTGGCATTGCGCATGGTGATCTTAGGCTTGTGTGCGGCTGCTCGGCCATGGAAACCCGTTTCATAAAGCTCCCGATGAACAGTTCTTGTGCTGACGTTGCTTCCAGAGGCAGTTTGGAACCTGGTAGTGTTGCAACCGAGGACAGATGATTTTTACATGTTACGCGCTTCAGCACTCGGCGGTCCTGTTCTTTGACCCTGTGTGGCCTACCACTTTGCAGCAGAGCCGTTGTTTCCACTTCACAACAGCAGCCCTTACAGTTTACCGGGGCAGCTCTAGCAGGGAAGAAATTTGACGAACTGAGGTGGTGTCATATGACGGTGCCACGTTGAAAGTCACTGAGCTCTTCAGTAAGCAACAGGAGTCGGCAACAGGTGTGCCTGAAATTGCCGACTCTACTAATTTGAAGCGGTGTCCACATACACACACACACAGACACATTCTATACAAAAGTATGTGTAATTAAAAGTGTCATTATTGCTAAAATATACCATAAGGTAAGGCTTAGCTCTTGCAGATCATTTTTTTTCAAGAATGGGTTATTTTAACATTTTTCAGGCGCCTCCCTCATGTCCGCATAGGTCTGTACATGACAGACTGTAGCCAAAGGCTATCACCTACACTTTGACATTTACGCTCGTTCTTTATGTACATTTACATACACTTGTGTTTTTCTTAACAGAATAGCTACTGTTTCGGGGTTTTCAAATCAATTGAATTGGCTATTTTGGTTAGTGGCCTTGGTGCCCTAGCAGATTGGGCACCTCCTTGAAGGTCAAACGGCCTAAAATCACAAAATTCCAGGCCTGGTCATCAGCCTCCCTCCACCACTGGCTATCCCCCTGGGCTCTGTGTAGCTGCCCTGCGAGAGGGAGAGTTTGTGTGTATCTGTCTATGTATGTTTGTGTGTGTCTCAGAAACAGGTTCATGGGTGGCTCTCCTCTCCTCCTGCTCCATGCTAAAAGATTTCTGGTGCCCCAGAAGTGAATGTCAAGATGGCGTGCTACAGAATAAGCATCGGAACACAACAGAGCCTTTAGTGGTGCTCACGCCGCAGAGCTGCTCTGGAAATGATATGGGAATCCAGTTGAGTGGAACAAAGACCTCTGGGTAGTGTAGTAACTATCACCTCTGGGCTCATATGTATCAAGCGTCTCAGTTGGCGTGCTGATCTAGGATCAGGTCCCCGTGTCCATTCGTTCCAATCTAAAAGGCAAAACTGTTCCTAGATCATCAGTTATAACCTGAGAGTATAGGCAGGTTTTCATCATCATCATAGCCTTTAATGGTCATCTGTTAGGTCACAACGTCATCGCCAGGGAATAGTCTGCTGCCTCTGCCATTCACTTAATCTGACGGACAAATTCTGTATTCATTTTCTGTCTGAGTGAACTGTAACTGCTGTCTCTGTGGCACATTGACAGTTATCTGAATGTGGACACACAGCGATTACTGCCCCCCCCCCCCTCCCCCTCATGTCTGGTACAATGAAGCAGTTGAATGGAGCTGTTTTGTGATTGTCTCTTTCTGTGTCCCTCTCCTTCCTCTCCTGCCCCGCCCCCCCGTCTGACTCCCGTTTATCTATATATCTCACTCTCTGTCTGTCTCTCTCTCTCTCAGCCTGTGGCAGAGCCCATCCCTATCTGCAGCTTCTGCCTGGGGACCAAGGAGTCGAACCGCGACAAGAAGCCAGAGGAGCTCATCTCCTGTGCAGACTGTGGCAACAGCGGTGAGTAGCACTGTGGCAGCACGGTTTATATATGCTGGGACGTCAATGAAGCGCTGCCTGCTACTTCCCCCCCCCTGCCTGCACCTTGGATTTATGTCTTGGGTTTCATTTGAATACTATGTCAGATGTCGTTTTTGATTCGTCGAACTAGGCTAAACGTGTGTTTCGACAGGCTGTTCTGTTAGATGTTTGAGTCTTTCAGTTTGTCGTCATGGTTGCGCTGGATCTATACGGCTTTCGGAGCGGTGTTTTGATCTTGTGTGGCTGTCAGGCTTGTGAGTGTTTCCACGTTGTTGATCTGTGTCCCCTAGGCCACCCGTCCTGTCTGAAGTTCTCACCGGAGCTCACGGTACGAGTCAAAGCTCTGTGGTGGCAGTGCATCGAATGCAAGACCTGCAGCAACTGTCAGGATCAAGGCAAAAACGCGGTGAGTGCTTGTTGTGCTTCGGCTCAGTACGTCGGTACTCGGATCGTTTTTTGTGTTTTTCAACTGACTGAGAACTATTTTAGACGGCTGCTACAGATGGTTCTCTCTCTTCTGAACGTCCAAGTACACTACAGGACTGGTTGAAGGCAAATGGTGGAAATGTAAGTTCAGCGTAAACATGATGTGCAGGGAGTGACCATATATTTACTGTGTGTGTGTGGGTAGGAGAACATGTTGTTCTGTGACTCCTGTGACCGGGGCTTCCACATGGAGTGCTGTGACCCCCCACTGATGCGGATGCCAAAAGGTAAACCCTGTCCTCTCTCCCACCCCTGACCCGTCTAACGTACCCAATAAAACCCACTTAAACATACACAGTCCCTGGAAAGACCTGCGCCTCTCTGCAGTAAATGGATCCACTGTACATCTGAACGACTATGGCCACGAGGTAATTGGTAACGAATGACAGAGCTCAGAAGGACCACAAACCCATTTTCCGGCAGTGTAATGAAACATATCCATTTTCTTTTCTTCTGTTCTCATGCTGCTGGTACTGTGTGGCCGGTGCATGTCATAGAATAGTAGTAGTAGTACCGAAGAGGTTTAATGCCAGCTAATCTAATACACAATGTTCTGATCGGTTCTGCTCTGCTCTCCCACCAGGCATGTGGATCTGTCAGATGTGTCAGCCCAGGAAAAAGGGCAGAAAGCTCTTACATGAAAAGGCGGCACAAATCAAACGGCGCTACAACGCACCACTGGGACGACCCAAGAACAGGTTGGTAACGTGACGGAGAGGGCGGCTGCACTGTCCGGGAGCCAGCAGCTCGGGCACGGCGTGTCGCTGGACCCGTGAAACACAGCAGGCCACTTCAGATCGGCCCCGCTACAGTTTCACTGGCCGGAGCAGACCATTTCCCATGACCACAAACTGTTTTTAATGACAGGGTCTAATAGCTACAACAACAAAAAAGGTTGGCTGTGTTTCATGCTGGAAATGAAGCTTTGTCGGAGCATAAGAATCTAAATATGAAACTCACCGATTGACGTTTTAATGTCGGGAGTGAAGGACCGAGCCTTACTCATTTGTTGACACTATTCGATCATTGGAAACATGAATGCCAATCTGTACAAGTGATCATTAGTTTAGTTGTTACGTTTTGGCTGTGTTCAGTGGCTCTTGTCGCTTCCAAATGACCAGGCCTTAGTTTGTATAGTGTGTTGCTTTTTCCTGCTGCGTCTCTGACGAATCCTATCTCCCGTTGCAGACCAGGCCGGCCATTCAAGAAGCTGCATGGGCCAGGTGGGCGTGGCCGGCGGAAGGGGGACCGTCGCTCGCAGTGCTCCTCCCCGCGCTCGTCGTCCAGCTCGTCCTGCGAGGGTTACCCTGGCGACGATCGGCTGCTGTTCTCCCTGCGAGAGGACTCGTCGGAGCAGGGCGGCCTGCGCTTCAACAGGAAGACCAAGGGCCTGATTGATGCCCTCACCAAGTTCTTCACGCCCTCGCCAGATGGACGCAAGGCCCGGCACGAGGTGGACTACTCCCAGCAGTACCGCATCCGTAAGAAGGCCATACGTAAGGGAGAGGGCGACGACAGGACAGGTGAGGAGGGTAGGCTGGAATAATGCTTTGAATACTGAGGGTGAAGGAGAGGCTGTAGTGGCTTTATTTGTGTCAGTCAAACACCGCGCTTCATACGATGTTCCTCAGACTCAACACCTGCAGAACTTGCTTACTCTCCAGACGTTTGTCCACACACCTCACGGCCCAACGCCTCTCCCCCTGTTTGACCTCGATAGTTTGTGTGTGTACTGATATATGTAGGCTACGCGTGGCATTTTTTTAAATTGACATAGTTCTGTCCTTGAGCTGTTCTTGTCTATTAATGTTCTGTATTATGTCGTGTTTGGTGCGGACCCTAGAAAGAGTAGCTGCTGCTTTCGCAACAGCTAATGGGGATCGTAATAAAATCCCAAATAGCATTTACAAGTTCCAGCACTTTGTGTCTGTCAGAACCTTAAAACATGACTGTTCTGTTCCCTTTCTGTAAGTGTCCCGCCGACTGTTTCTTCCCTCCACAGACAATCAGGACAGTAGTGACTGGCGCGAGGATGAGGACAAGCTGCCAGGACATGAGAACCTGACCGAGAAAGACGTGGAACTCTTCAGACGCATCCAGGAGCTGGCACTACAGGTAACCACAGACGGAGAAGGAAAGAAAGTGTGTCTGTGTGTGTCTCTCTCTCTCCGTCTCTTTCTTTGTGTGTGTCTGTCTCTGTCTCTGTTTCTCTCTTTCTTTCTCTCTCTCTCTGTCTCTCGCTCTGTGTGTGTGTCTCTCGCTCTCTGTGTGTGTGAGAGTGAAAGATCAGCTGCCCTCCATATCTCTCTATCAGTGTCTATTCCGTTGCGATTCCTCACTGGCACAGACGCCGCAGAGCTTCAGAGCGTTGCTGTACATCACAGGAGAAACTCTCAATGCCAACGTTGTTTTATTCCTCTCCTGTCAGACTTTCCTCTAGTCTTGGTCGGTAGGAGAATAGGAGAGGCAGGTGAAAGGTAGAGGTGCACGCTCAGCGATAAAATTTCCACTTTTTTATTTTATAATTGATGGCTTCCCTTTTTGTGTTGTGGTTTGTTTACAAATAGTGTAGACTAGACGCATTCTGGTACTGCTCGCTTTTGTCTTAGAGTGGATCCTCTCTCCCCTGTCATGGCAGTCAGTGAAAAAGACCTGACACTGTAGGCATGGGTGAGGGGCCTCTCTGTGTGTGTGGAAGCGTGTGGTTACCAGAGTGTCAACAGAACCCAGTGGCAGATGCCTAGAGTTTCCACTCAAGACAGACCAGAGAGCTAATAATAATCCTATGAGCAGCACAGGAGACCAGTTTGTTTCTGTTTTACTGTGCCTGTGTGCCTTCTTTTTAGCATGTGTGTATGCGTCTTCCTGTCACTAAGTGTGTGTGTATGCTTGTGTTTGAGTGCCAGTGCGTGTCAGGCAAACACAACCACACGCTGTGCTGGGTTAGGCAGGGGGCAGTCAGAAAGCCCAGTAATCCCTGGTGTGTAATCTCTGTCTGCTCCATGCTCTTCTTAATCCCCTGTTGGAAAACCTGGCCTTCGCTTGATGCTGTAGCTCCAAAACTAAACCCTCCTCTCTTTCTCTCGCTCCGTGTGTGTCTGTCTTTTTTTTTCTTTGGTCTGTATTTTTTTGCCTTTTGCAGAAAGTTGGGGTGACCGGCCCTCCAGATCCCCAAATGCGTTGCCCGTCTGTCATCGAGTTCGGCAAGTTTGAGATCCAGACTTGGTACTCTTCTCCGTACCCGCAAGAGTACAGCAGGTAACGAACGACACGACCCACGCTGCTTTTCCCCACACACGCTCCACTCTAAGTCAGTCCACTGTTAGTTGGCGCTCATGTAACGGGATGTCTCACCCTTTCCCCCTCAATCTTCTCCCTCCTCTGCCTGGCCCAGGCTGCCTAAGCTCTACCTGTGTGAGTTCTGCCTGCGTTACGTCAAGAGTCGCAGCATCCTCTTCCAGCACATGAGGAAGTGCGCCTGGTTCCACCCTCCAGCCGACGAGATCTACAGGAAGGACGACGTCTCCGTGTTCGAGGTGAGACAGAAAGAGGGATACAAGATGGAGGCGGGGGGGGGGGGGGGGGGACGGGGACCGAGGTCACCTCCCCCGCCACAAAACCACCCTGCTCCTACGTCCTCTGCCAAGAGTGGCAGTGTCACACAGGCGTTTGTCAAAGACTCTCGTTCCCCCACTGAGGCGTCAACCTTTCCCAAAACCACCGTGTTATAATATTGACCCACAACACAGTGCACCTATGTGAAGCTACCGTGCCTAGATTGTTGTTTAGTACAACTACTACTAGTCTTTTTGTTTTGTTGTACCTGGAGCCGGGACTGCTTGTGCTAAAACTATCACTTCGGAACCAACTACCGTGGTGTCAGCTAATCCGTCTGAGTTACTGATCAGCGACATCCAAAGTGCAGAAGGTTAAGAACCGCTGTACCAGTACATACTGCAGGCCTCTAATTGAGGGCCAGTCAGTCTATGGCCGTCCGTCGGTCTTGTAGGATAGCGTCTGCAGTTTCGCTGCCTCTCCAGCCTGCCTCGTCCACTCCTGTCCTCACTCAGCAGCAGAGTAGAATAGCTGGGACGTCTGGCTGCCTGCCAGGGAGCCCCTCGCTCGCCCAGCCTGGGACACCAGAGATGCCATGGCTCACATCGTTGGCATCATTGTCTGAGGCTATAAAAGCAATCGACTCCCCTCCCGTATCCCATGAGTGTCTGTCTCATAGTTACTGACGTTGCGGTTCGGAAAGGGGCTGAATGGCGCGGTCAAGACTGCCCTTTTGAACTTGGGTCATTGTAGTCAAATGTGAATAATTGTCTTTGTCAGATTGGTGGTTGCTGTCTGTGCTCATGATGTGCAAATCAAATTCCCTTCGGGGCAATATAGGTTTTCATTCATGTTGTGTGTGTGTGTGTGATCTCAGGTGGATGGGAACTTGAGCACAATCTACTGTCAGAACCTGTGTCTGTTGGCCAAGCTGTTCCTGGACCACAAGACGCTGTATTACGACGTGGAGCCCTTCCTCTTTTACGTTCTCACACAGAACGACAGCAAGGGCTGCCACCTGGTGGGCTATTTCTCCAAGGTATGTCCAACCACCAAATAAATGCATATATATACGTTCCGTCAATTCTTTTGTGGCACTGAGCAAATGTGAGCGGAAACTTGTGAGCGGAAACTTTTTTGTGCAACTTCCCGGCGCGCGTTTACAGTGAACACTGAGGCTGTACCCTTACAGTTTTAGACAGTAGCCAATAGGCTACAGTGGCTATTTGAGCGTAATGTAGGCCTATCAGAGTGGCCTACCAATAAAACCAAAGGAGCAAATCCCATAACATTTTCACAGGGAAATACTGTAGTTATTGATTTCTCCATGTAGCCTATATGTGGTGTTCAATGCAGGCCTACATTGCATGAGACTTAAAAAATATATATATATTATGAAGGGCTTGACATTGAGGAATGATTGTTTTCTTGGTCTGCAACACTATGGGTCAAATAGGTGACTGTAAATTGCATTTTATTGAATGACGCAAGAAACTGTAATTGTTACCATACAGAGAATTAGACAATGTAATCTACCCTTTGCCTATTGGCTTAATTGCATATTCAAGCCTGTCTCAAAATACAACACTGCCCCTTTAATTAAGACAAGCTTTTTTTTTTGGGCCTGACTGGCTTTTCATAAACGGCTTGAAGTGTGGCCTACACGTTCTGTGCTCTTGTAGGAAGCAGTAACTCCCCATTGCTGACCTATACTTATCTATAACTGGGCTTTATAACGCGCTGACTTGCAAAGAATATCAACAATTGTGCACGCGCGCTGCTCTGATCTGAAAAGCGTATTCGCATGTGGGTGCTTGAAAGACCTCTCGTGGGCTAGCCCCCGTCAATAGAATTCTACTCCGTGCGCTCTGGCTCTGCCTAAAACAAAATCCGACTTCATTTTGCAAAGTTAGGTTTGGTTTTGTTGCATTGAAAAGGGGCTGATATATAATGTTGATTCGATCACAGAAAAAAACATTGATTTATGTAGCGCAAAATAATGGGGCTAACTCAATCTCCTGCGTCTCTGCGCGGCAGTCCTGGAGGAAGTGCACGTCCGTGTACGCAGTTCAGAGGGAACGATGTACATTAGGAAACACAACAAGGTGAACCCAAAAGTTGCCTTAAGTACAGATCTAGGACCAGCTTACCATCCCAAAATCCTAACCTTAACCGTTCCGAGTGGAAAAGTCAAAACTGTCTGTAGATCACCTTCGTTTTACTCTGGTGAATCCCTCAGTGTGCAGAGCAACGACCACAGCTGCTTTGACTGCTTTCTCTGTCTCCCCCGTGTCTGTATGGATGTTAATGCTTATTAACATAGACTGCCTGCCAAAACACAGCAATTATCTTACTGCACACACACACACACACACACACACACACTATTGCGCTGCTCCCAGGACATCACCGCAGCGCTGCACCACCTCATACTGGAGCAGAGAGGGGAGTGGTGAGATACGCACACAGTCAAAATTAGAATGCCGTCACAAATTCAACGACAATGTGTCTTCAGGTCGGTGTCTACACCAGGGCTCTCCAACCCTGTTCCCGGAGAGCTACCCTCCTGTAGGTTTTTTGCTCCAACCCAATGTAACTGACCTGATTTTTCAGTTTATCAACCAGCTAATTATTAGAATCAGCTGTGCTAGATTAGTGATAACCAATTGGGCGCTAGCTCTCCGGGGAACGGGGTTGGAGAGCCCTGGTCTAGACGCACCTTCCTTCTACTCCGGTGAATCCCTCTGTATGCAGAGAAACCACCGCTGCTTTGATGCTGTCTCACCCCTGTCTGTATGGATGCAGGTGCTCCTGGAATCGGCCAAAACACAGCAATTATCTTACCACACTCTCACACACAAGACTCCTACTGTATGTACTAGCACAGGCTTGCACAGGCTTGCTCAGAGAGTTTCCATGCCTACTCTCTACCTCTCTCTCTCCTCTCCAGGAGAAACACTGTCAACAGAAGTACAACGTGTCCTGCATCATGATTCTTCCCCAGTACCAGCGCAAGGGCTACGGCCGCTTCCTCATCGACTTCAGTAAGGAACCCCCGCTCAGGCTCTCAGCTAGGCTTTTACCTCCGCTCCCCAGACCTCTCTGATGCTGAACCAGTGGTTCTAAGCTGCTGTAGAGTTCTTGGTCAATGCCATCGGCATAGCAGTCAATCCCATTCAATTGAACTAGCAACATGTTGGAATCTGACTCAAAGTGCCTGTAATGAATAACGTCCGGTCCAATTCCTTGTTGAGCTGAATAATCAAAACCGCATTGGCCCCTTCCTACTCTGCTTAGCTGGTTGAATTGGACCGTTTAGAAGGTGGTGGTTGTTCTGATGAAAAGCTGGACCACTATCATGTAGTAACAGGGCAAGTAGTGGTAGAAAAGGTAGCATGAATTTATTTTACACGGTCGGACTGAATCGTACACACCAATAGTCATAGACTGAAATGTCCGTCAAATGTAAATGCACCTCGTGACGCCGACTGGTTTTTAAAATGAACCTTGTTCTCCGCCCGCTCCCGTCTCTCTCCTCTCCCCTCCAGGCTACCTGCTGTCCAAGCGGGAGGGCCAGCCCGGCTCCCCAGAGAAGCCCCTGTCAGACCTGGGACGGCTGTCCTACACGGCCTACTGGCGCAGCGTGGTGCTGGAGTGTCTCCATGAGGTCCGCGACCGCCAGCTCACCATCCGACGCCTCAGCAAGATCACGGGCATCTGCCCCCAGGACATCACCGCCACGCTGCACCACCTCAACATGCTGGAGCAGAGAGGGGAGAGGTGAGACATGCGCTCGCACCATAACCACGATGCCGTCACAAATTCAACGACTCGCTGACTACCAAGGCCATTTGAAAGCTGACGAGACTATTCTACAGCATGGAACACGTGTCTGTTTGGGAGTTGTTATTTGTTCAGAGTGGTTCTCCCCTCCTTGTGGGGTTTTACCCATCTGAACAACACCTTGACCTCCCCTGTCTCTGTCCCCCTGTCCTGTAGGCTAGTCCTGGTGCATAAGGAGAAGCTGGTGTCCACCCACATGGTTCGTCTCACCGCCAGGCCCCGGCTGCTAGAGGTGGACCCTGACTCTCTCCGCTGGACCCCCGTCATCGTCACCAACACTGTGGTGTCGGAGGGAGAGGAGGAGGAGGGGGAGGAGGAGGAAGAGAGGGAGGAGGACACCTGCAAGGGGGTGAGGATAATGATGCTTCAGGTTCTAAAAAATGTTTTGATGGAATACATTACAACAATGACTTGTGTGTATTAGGGTGGTAAATGATGGAGTTAATTTGATAATATTTTGAAACAGATCAAGCCTAGCCACAAGGTGTCTCCGTTCTCCTGGCTCATCCGAGGAGGAGAGGAAGAAGAGGAGAGGAAGTGCTTCCCGGGGTTCCCCGCTAGCCAAAGCTCTCCGGCCTCCTCCCCAGTCCGCTGCCCTTTGCCCATCCCCGACCACCGCCCCCCTCCCCCCGCCAACGTAGAGCGCCGGGGCAGGGGCCGCCCTCCCAAGAACTGGCCCTGGGGCAAGGTGAAGGATGGGCCGCGGGCCGAGAGGCGGCCGGGCCCGGGACGACCCCCAAAGATCCGGGTGGAAGTGCAGGATGATGAGGAGGAGGAGGAGGAGGACGACAGGACTGAGGGCACTAAAGCCAGCACCACCTTCGGCAGCAGCCCACCTTCCCTCTTCTCCTCAGACAGGCAGCAGGCGGATTCTACAGGCACCATCAGGCCCCTAGAGATGCTTGGCAGGCAATCTGTTGTCCCACCCCCACGCAGCAGAGGGCGACCTCCCAGGAAGACGAGGGGCCCCGAGCGCAGGCTGAGTGAGGGGCCCGGGGAGGCCTTTCCCCAGTTGCCCCTGTCACCCAGGCTCAGCGACCCGTCGCCGGTCAGACGGAGCTGCTTAAGTGAAAGCAGCGAGGAAGAGGATGGCGACGATGACGTGGAGACGGGGGATCACTCCCCAGCCATCCTCACAAAGCCCACCCTGGGGCTCAAATGCAAGGTGAATGGAAAGACTGGATCTGCTGAACTGCTTGATATAGGTCACTCCAAATGATAAGAACGTTGTAACCTCGAAAGAAACATTAGCGACGACCTCTTCCAAAATAAGAGATTCACACTTTCTGCTTGCAACGTTTTACTGTTTTCAAAAGCTTTTCCATGTCTCCCCAGAAACCGTTGAGGAAGAGGCGCATGCGTCAGCGCAGCCACAGCCACGCCCACAGCAGCGTGGTGACCGAGACCATCTCCGAGACCACCGAGGTGCTAGATGAGCCCTTCGTGGACTCTGACTCTGAGAGGCCAATGCCCCGGCTGGAGGAGGAGACCCCCCTGAGGCGCTACCCCCCGGGCCGCTCCGCCCTCCGACACACGGACCCTACGGCCAAGCGGGGCCGACGAGCCAACCTCACAGAGTCTGAGGAGGACGGTGAGTCCACAGGATCCACAGGGCTAACAGAGCAGTTATTTATGTCGCAAGGTATAGGTGTACAGTAGCTAGGCATTGATATAGAGTACTTGCTTGAGTAGATCTGTATGTGTAACAATGGATCTCTCTCCCCCTCTGTTCTCGTATAGAACCCACTCCTGTTCTGAAGTCAGTTGCCTCCCTACGGAACCCAGAGCCCACGGCCTCCGCAGACACCTCGGCGGCCAACCCAGAGTCCCCCGTCAAGAAGAAAAAAGGCTGGCCCAAGGGCAAGCCCCGCAAGCCCCTGCACTTGAGGAAATGGCCGGACAGACCACCTGGCAGCGGGGCCAACCAGAACGCGGGGGACACCAGTCTGACCACCTCGGGGGACCCTCTGCCCCCCAAGATCAAGATGAAGCCGGGCCGCAAGCCCCAGAGCTTTTACCTACAGCGGGCCCAGGAGGAGGCCAAGAGGCAGGAGGCAGAGAGACCGAGGCTGGGTCTGGGAGGGGGGCAGCAGCTAGACAAGCCCCACCAGCAGCTAGAGGACCGTGCCTGCAAGAGGTCCTCCAGAGCTGCAGCTACCGACAACGACAAATGCAAAGACTCTGATGAAGAGGACGACTATCCCCCCAAGCCCGTGGAGCAGAAGATCCCTAAGAGGCGGGGGCGACCGCCCAAAAACCCATCCCTGCTACAACAACCCATCCCTAAGCCGCTCCCTGTCTCGGAGCCAGAGGAGGAGGAGGAGGAGACAGAGAGGGGCTGGGTAGAGGACAAACCGAGCCATCCACCGCCCCGCTCCCTGCTGTCTTCTACCGGAGGCCCCAGTGCCCCCCAGCCCAGCAGGCCAGACAAGAACAGAGACATGGCTGACAGGGAGGATGAGGAAGACGAGGAGAGGGAGGATGAGGAGTGTGCGAGCCTGGGCAGCAGCAGTAGGAGGACCGTGGCAATGCCAGGCTCGGGGAGCAGACGCAGCGACGACCATGATGCAGACGACGAAGGAGACGGACACCTGGAGGACAAGAGCAAGAAGAGGAAGGCCCAGGACTCTGAGGAGGAGGAAGAGCCTACCTCCCCCGCCTGCTCTCCGCCCGTCAAAGAGGAACCCCAGGGCGGGGAAGGTTTTTTAGACATGCAGGGAAGCGTGCAGGCCAGAGACTCCTATGTCAGCAAGCAAGAGGAGGACGACGAAGAGGAGGACGACGAAGAGGCGGAGGAGGAGCTGCAGGAGGTGAAGTGCCGGCCGCTGGACGCAGCACAGGACGAGAGGAGGCGGCGGCGAGAGGCGGAGGAGTCAGCAGCGGCAGCTGCGGCGGTGGAGACCGTGACAGCCATCTCAGTCCCCTCCGAGCCCCTAGAGCTGCAGGCGCTGCACCCCGAGGACAAGGCTGTCACGGTGCTGATGGAGCCCCAGCACCCACACCCCCACCAGCACCCCGACTCCTTCAAGGAGGAGCTGACCCACCACCACGGGTCCCATCACGGCCAGCACCACCACAACAACGAGCTGGACCTGGAGACGGTGCAGGCGGTCCAGTCTCTGACCCAGGGAGAGGCCCAGGACGAGGAGCCAGAGAGCCACGGGGTCTCCCACGGAGCCTACCAGGACTGTGAAGAGACGCTGGCCGCCTGCCGCACCCTGCAGAGCTACAGCCACGCCGGGGAGGCCGAGGAGGAGGCTACCCACCTGGCCCTGGTGGAGGAGTGTGGAGCCTCCCAACACAGCAGCCCCCTGCCCCATACCATAACCCCCTTACCCAGCCAGTCAGTCCGCTCCGTCAACAGCCCAGCAGGCGTGACCCCAGGAGGGGTGATGGAGTCTGGGCTGGGGCAGCAGAGAGAGGGCACGCCAGGCCCTACTGGGGGAACAGGGGGAGGGGTGTACACCCAGATCACCCCTGAGCACCCCAGCTCTCTGTCAGCCCCGTCCCAGCAGAACATGGAGACCAGTCCCTTGATGGACGTGCCGTCGGTGTCGGACCACTCCCAGCAGGTGGTGGACAGTGGATTCAGTGACCTGGGCAGCATCGAGAGCACCACAGAGAACTATGACAATCCCAGCAGCTACGATTCCACCATGGGCAGCGGGGGAGGGAACAACAGCGGTAACCATGCGGTCGCCTCTTCCTCGTCGTCGGCGGGCTCTTCCTCTAACTCGGCCACGCCCTCCTCACAGGGCAACAGCTGCTCCTTTGTCCCGGCGCCCGGCCTCACGTCTCCCAGCGGCGCTGTGACATCACAGCTCGCCATGGGCAGCTGCAGCCTCATCCAACAGACCGGGCCAGGGCCCAATAATGGTCCGGGAGCCAACATGGGTGGCAACAACAGTGTGTCCCAGCCTCCGCTGCCACCCCGTCCGCCGTCTGCCAACACCCACCAAGGCATCAAGTCTCCTCAGAGCTTTGTGAACGAGAGGCCACCCAGCGCCAGCCAGCAGTCCCAGAAAAAAGTGCAGCAGCAGGGTCCCAACCCCCAACCCTCGGCCCCTCCAAACCCCCACCCGCCACAGCAGCAGCAGCCCCTGTCCCAGTGCAGTATGGGGAACGGCTTTGGCTCCACGCCAATGATCATGGAGATCCCTGAGAGTGCCTCCCAGGGTGGGGGCCGCAGCCTGTACGAGCGGATGGGCCAGGACTTTGGTGCAGGGGGTTACCCCCAGCCCTCGGCCACGTTCAGCCTGGCTAAGCTGCAGCAGCTTACCAACACCATCATGGACCCCCACGCCATGCCCTACTCGCACTCGGCCTCCGTCACGTCATACGCCACCAGTGTTTCTCTGTCTAACCCCGGTCTGGCCCAGCTCTCCCCCTCCCCACACCCTCCCTTAACCCAGGGCCAGGCCACCATGAGCCCCCCTCCACAAATGAGCTCTGGCTCCATGAACCTGGGCTCCCTGCAGCTGCAGTGCAACATGCCCACCGGCAACATCGGCCTGCCTCCCCCGCCCCACACCCAGAGGCTGCAGGGCCAGATGGCCACGGTGAAGGGCCACATCGCCATCCGCTCCAAGGCCCAGCTGGCCCCTGCTCCCTCCCCGCACCAGCAGCAGCTGTACGGCCGCAGCTCTGGGTCCGTGGCCATGCAGGGCTCGCCCCGTACCCTGGCCGTGCAGCGCAGTATGATGCCCAACCTCATGCCCACGCCGGCCGGTTACAACACCATGAACATGAACCAGCTGAACGCCATGTCGGCCGGCTACCGCATGCCACAGCCTATGATGAACAGCGGTTACCACGGGAACCCCCCTTACATGAACCAGCCCGCCCAGTATCCCATGCAAATGCAGATGGGCATGATGGGGGGGCAGGGGTACCCGCAGCAGCCTATGCAGCCCAATCACCACGGCAACATGATGTACACGGGCCCCACCCACCACAGCTACGCCGGCGTCCCCAAACAGTCGCCTTACATGAGCAGATGAGTAGAGAACCCCACAGCAGCGCCGCAGCTCTCAAGAGATGGGGGGGGGGGGGGACACTCTCCGACCTGGCACTCTGATGTAGGGAGGGACTCTGCTGTCTCCTCTCTTTACTGTATTACTTGGTGTTGAATCCACCCTCTCCAAAGCCAGAGCGAGCATAAAGGGAGAGCGAGGGGAGACTATTTTCAATGTTTTGTATGTGTAATTTTGTTCTATTCAGTTGGATTCATCCCCCACCCCCAAGCTGGCTGTGTAGTGAGTATGCTGGCTGTGTAGGAAGTATGCTGGCACGATACATAACGTGTAACTGAACCTCTGGTACTGTCTGGCAGACTGCACTAGTCTAGTCAGACCTACACGACACGCTCCTCTCTGGCACAGTTTCTACGCTAACGGAAGGCTCCCCTCCACTGTTTACTGGGAGGAGAGTGGAGGAGGAGGAGGAAGAAGATGGGCTGAAACATGGACTTTGGAGGACCTTACATTGTCAAAACTAAGAGGTTAACTAAATATATTAAACCATGCACACAATATTGTAATTGACATAGGAAGCCTTAACTTGGAAAAAAGAGACTGATTATAATTGTAGATGGACTTTTCTTTCAATATATTTGAATACTTTCATTGTTTTTATTTTGACAACCGTTGAAAACAACTCGCGTGCAGTTCAACCTCTCTATGCTTTGGTCTTGAAGTATGGCATACTGAAATGGTGGTACTCCATCTAGCTCCGACACACACACACACACACACACACACACACGCGCGCACAACCCTTGCCACTTGGTGAGCCGGGGCACTTCAGTCTCACAGTTGAGATTCATGGGTCCTCAGTGTCACAACAGTGTCAGGAGTCTGTCTTCCTGGTAGGAGGGTGTGTATCAGGAGAGGGATCACTGTCCAGAAATAGGTAAACCAGTAGTCTTCTTGGGCACCACCCAGGATGCTGTAGCTGTGCGTTCTGGAATGTTTAGATGTAAATATTCTGCTACTTCCTGTCGATTCACAGTCCAGCATTGTCAGTCAGCGAGCCAGCTAGTCTCCCCTCAGTGGCAGGCAGAAGACATTGCAGCACTTACATTTTTTGGGGGGTCACACTCTACAGAAGGCTATTATTAGGCCTTTTTACCCAGTTGATGGTGTATGTCTGTCGTCCCCATGCAGTTTACCTTCCAGGGAAAGATATAAATATGAAGTCTGCCAGGTGGAGTAACTCACTGCTTTAAGGAAAACCAGCTGTTGGAAATTAGCTGAGCCACTTCATTAAGTGTTAGTAACCCACAAGCAGAGGTCAAGGCATCCTCTCTGAACACTGTTTTCTGTTAAAACGAGTTCATCTGTGCAAGTCTGCAGTGCACTTCCATTGACTAGTAGAGATGTCTGCGCTCTATGGACCATCGGCATACGGAGAGGTGGCCAATGCCAAATACTGTGCATTGTGTACGCCTTGCCCCCCCCACACACATAGACATCTGGATGGTCACTGTGTTAGGATGGGACGGGTGGTGGAGGAATTGACCCAGTTGTCTCAATGTTTCAGTATTCAAAGTCAAAATGAGGATACTTTTCTTAGACCTGACGTTTTCATATATTATTTGTGGGTTTTTTTTCTTTTCTTTTTTTCTGAATTTAATCAGACTGGGCAGCTTTCTTTTATGACACAAGCTGACTCTTTTTGACTTTAGAAAACCTATTGTAGAGAATGTTTTTTCTATAATATAAAAAAGAAAAATTCTGACATTGGTACTGTCATTTTTTTCACTTCTGTTTCAGGAAAAAACTACATATTTTTTAGCTCGACTCTTGAGGTAATATTATTAAGAAATTCAAGACAAAAAAAATTAACACTCACTTTTAGTGAATTTAAGATGCCTTTTAACCTCTCCATTCCATCTCATCTCTAGAGTTTTCTATCTTTGTGTAGTATATTAATGCTATTTTAAAACAAAAGGAAAAAACATATCTGAAGGCCACTTAGCCGTTCTTTTGTTTCGATTTTTTTTTGTGTGTGTGTGTGTGTATAGGACGACTTCCTTGCGTTTTAAGAGGCATGTAAAAATGAGCTCAGTATATTTGTCTGTTTATATCGCTTCCCTTTTTGTATCCTTTGTAATTGTACATGGTGCATTGTGAGCTAAGAGAGTACAAGATAGAGGCTGGGTGCATAGCGATGGTTGATAGCGCCCTGCTGCCTCTGTCTCTCTACTGTGTCCCTGTATGTATTTCCATTTATTTGTTTGTTTTTCTTAGCAAGTACTTTCAAAGAACTCTGTACATTTTAACATAAAACAAAAATAAATTATGTTGAGCCATGTATGTTGTCATGTTATTTTATCTATTGTTCGGACTTTTAATAATTGCTGCTCCTTGGCAGTGATTTTCTCACTTTAACCAGAAATTCATTGATTTCAATTCTTATTTGTGCTTCTTTGCTAATAGAAACATTGCTATGTGAAGCTGGCTCATATATACTGAACAAAAATATAAACGCAACATACAACAATTTCAATGATTTTACTGAGATACAGTTCATATAAGGAAATCAGTCAATTGAAAAATTCATTAGGGCCTAATCTATGAATTTCACATGACTGGGCCAATCAGAATTAGTTTTATTACAGACAGAAATACTCCAAATGTCCAGTTGGCTGGTCTCAGACAATCCTGCAGGTGAAGAAGCAGGATGTGGAAGTCCTGGGCTGGCGTGGTTATGTGTGGTCTGCAGTTGTGAGGCCGGTCGGACGTACTTCCAAATTCTCTAAAATGACGTTGGAGGTGGTTTATTGTCAGGGTTGAGAAGTAACGGATTACAAAAAAACGGTAACTGATCCGTTACTTTACCAGCAAACCCCCCCCCCCCCCGAAAGTTTAAGTTTGCTCCACCTGAGCGAGCCTGACCACTATGATGACACACCAAATGTGTTTGATGGATCGTGGGAAAAGAGCAGGAATAGGCTTTTGTAGGCTACAATCCAAGCTATGTCTTCCAATGGTGTGACTGCTGTCGGCATCCAAAGATTATCCAATTTGAATAAACGCTTGGAGGTAAGGATGACAGCAGTGGTGTACAGTCGTGGCCAAAAGTTTTGAGAATGACACAAATACTAATTTTCACAGTCTGCTGTCTCAGTTTGTATGATGGCAATTTGCATATACTTCAGAATGTTATGAAGAGTGATCAGATGAATTGCAATTAATTGCAAAGTCCCTCTTTGCCATGCAAATGAACTGAATCCCCCAAAAACATTTCCACTGCATTTCAGCCCTGCCACAAAAAGACCAGCTGACATGTCAGTGATTCTCTCGTTAACACAGGTGTGAGTGTTGATGAGGACCAGGCTGGAGATCACTCTGTCGTGCTGATTGAGTTTGAATAACAGACTGGAAGCTTTAAAAGGAGGGTGTTCTTCCTCTGTCAACCATGGTTACCTGCAAGGAAACATGTGCCGTCATCATTGCTTTGCACAAAAAGGGCTTCACAGGCAAGGATATTGCTGCCAGTAAGATTGCACCTAAAAAGAAAACGTTTATCGGATCATCAAGAACTTCAAGGAGAGCGGTTCAATTGTTGTGAAGAAGGCTTCAGGGCCCCCAAGAAAGTCCAGCAAGCGCCAGGACCGTCTCCTAAAGTTGATTCAGCTGCGGGATCGGGGCACCACCAGTACAGAGCTTGCTCAGGAATGGCAGCAGGCAGGTGTGAGTGCATCTGCACGCACAGTGAGGTGGAGACTTTTAGAGGATGGCCTGGTATCAAGAAGCGCAGCAAGGAAGCCACTTCTCTCCAGGAAAAACATCAGGGACAGACTGATATTCTGCAAAAGGTACAGGGATTGGACTGCTGAGGACTGGGGTAAAGTCATTTTCTCTGATGAATCCCCTTTCCGATTGTTTGGTGCATCCGGTAAAAAGCTTGTCCGGAGAAGACAAGGTGAGCGCTACCATCAGTCCTGTGTCATGCCAACAGTAAAGCATCCTGAGACCATTCATGTGTGGGATTGCTTCTCAGCCAAGGGAGTGGGCTCACTCACAATTTTGCCTAAGAACACAGCCATGAATAAAGAATGGTACCAACACATCCTTCTCCCAACCATCCAGGAACAGTTTGGTGACGAACAATGCCTTTTCCAGCATGATGGAGCACCTTGCCAAAAGGCAAAAGTGAAAACTAAGTGGCTCGGGGAACAAAACATCGATATTTTGGGTCCATGGCCAGGAAACTCCCCAGACCTTAATCCCATTGAGAACTTGTGGTCAATCCTCAAGAGGCGGGTGGACAAACAAAAACCCCACAAATTCTGACAAACTCCAAGCATTGATTATGCAAGAATGGGCTGCCATCAGTCAGGATGTGGCCCAGAAGTTAATTGACAGCATGCCAGGGCGGATTGCAGAGGTCTTGAAAAAGAAGGGTCAACACTGCAAATATGGACTCTTTGCATCAACTTCATGTAATTGCCAATAAAAGCCTTTGACACTTATGAAATGCTTGTAATTATACTTCAGTATTCCATAGTAACATCTGACAAAAATATCTAAAGACACTGAAGCAGCAAACTTTGGAAATTAATATTTGTGTCATTCTCAAAACTTTTGGCCACGACTGTAGTCTACGGCGATACGGATATCACTTATTATTGATATCTACATAGCGCATTGATGTGAATCACACTGCTGCTCTCATTAAGCTATTTGCGCCTTACGGATTGTGGTTGTGCATGGCTGTTCACAAATCTAAATGTGTATTTGAACCCAATAATGGTTGAATTCAAGAAGTTTAAGCTGCCTATCAATCATTGTTTTTGAAACCAGTGGACATTCAGTGAAAAATGCGCTCTTCCAACAGCTGTATAGTGCGGATCCCAGCCTATGGAATAAAAGTGGGGCTTTTATTGCTCAATCTAATTCATGCTGATTAAAAATAAATATATATCAATAGGCCTAATGAACACATGCTCAAACTCGCACACTTTTGATAGACTTAAAGGGGAAATCTGTAGTTGCTACATCCATTTTTGGAATTATAAATTATATATTAATGTAAAGATATAATTTAATCATATTATATGTAGTAGAAATTGATGGGTTAGAAGAAGCCTACATAACCAACCCATAAAGTAAAATGTAACATCAATATGTCCAGCTATGTAAACTTTAACACTGATTTATCCTGCAATAGATGACGTTCAATTGGTAACATACATTTTTGTCTTCTTCTAATGCCTCTTAAGGGGAAAGTCATCTAAAAGTAACTGAATGTAATCAGATTACGTTACTGAGTTTGGGTAATCCAAAAGTTGAGTTACTGATTACAATTTTGGACAGATAACTAACGGATTACATTTAGAAAGTAACCTACCCAACTCTGTTTATGGTAGAGAAATTAACATTCAATTCTCTGGCAACAGCTCTGGTGGACGTTCCTGCAGTCAGCATGCCTATTGCACGCTCCTTCAAAACTTGACATCTGTGGCATTGTGTTGTGTGAAATAACTGCACATTTTAGAGTGGCCTTTTATTGTTCCCAGCACAACGTGCAGCTGTGTAATGATCATGCTGTTTAATCATCTTCCTGATATGCCACACCTGTCTTGGAGAGACTACAGAAAGATAGGGACGGTGTTGATCCATCTGGTTTGTTTAAGAGACATCTGGATACTGTGTATCAGGATTTTGTGGCCATTTACACAGATGGTTCAAAAGATCCAAGGACAGGAAGTACTGGGTCAGCATTTGTAGTGCAGGAATGTGGGGTGGAAGTCAGGACATGTATTATAGAACATCTGGCTGTATATACAGTGGAGCTGATGGCCACACTGTTGGCCTTGCAGTGGGTGGAGGAAGTCCAGCCAGTAGTTATTTGCTCTGATTCATGTGCAGTGTTAATGAGTCTCTAGTCCTTTAGGTCACGTAGCAGACAAGACCTGCTTTGTGAGGTGCTACAAGCCCATGGCAGGATTAGACAGATGGGTATACAGATCAGATTTACTTGGGTCCCAGCCCATGTGGGGATGGAGTGGAACGAGGCAGTTGATGTACTGGCTAAACAAGCACTTAGAAGTGGCGATGTTGATGTTGTAGTTTCAATGAGCAAGGCAGAGGCAAAAAGCCTGATATGGACAGTGATATTGCAGAGATGGCAGGAGCAGTGGAATAGAGATGCTAATGCAGGCATTTATTTCAAGTACAGAGGCAAGTTGGGGAGGCTATTTTTACAAGATTAAGGGTGGGACACAGCCAGTTGAATAAGTCCTTAAATGTGATAGGAAATCATCCAACAGGAAAGTGAGTATTGCCAGGAAACCGAGACCTTGGAGCATGTATTACTACAGTGTGGGCAGTATCAGAGAGAAAGAGAGAGGCTGAGATCTAGTATGAGGGAGAAGGAGATACAGGAAATTAGTATAAAGAGTATATTGAGTAGAACGTCATTAGACATAGTCTCAAATATTTTTGTATCTTTTTTAAGAGCAACGGGGCTGGCAGGTAGGATTTTGTGGCGCAGTGGTCTAAGGCAGTGCATCTCAGTGCTAGAGGCGTCACTACAGACATCCTGGTTCGAATCCAGGCTGTATCATAACCGGCCGTGGTTGGGAGTCCCATAGGGTGGCGATAAACACCAATGAAGAAGAACCCACGCCTGTCAGGTGGATGTATTATCTTGGCAAAGGAGAAATGCTCACTAACAGGGATGTAAATAAATTTGTGCACAACATTTGAGAGAAATAAGCTTTTTTTGTGTATATGAAACATTTCTGGGATCTTTTATTTCAGCTCATGTAACATGGGACCAACACTTTACATATTAGGCTCCCGAGTGGTGCAGTGATCTAAGACACTGCATCTCAGTGCAAGAGGCATCATTGCAGTACCTGGTTTGAATCCAGGCTGCATCACATCCGGGCGTGACTGGGAGTCCCATAGGGCGGCGCACAATTGGCCCAGCGTTGTCCGGGTTTGGCGGGGGTAGGCCGTCATTGTAAATAAGAATTTGTTCTTAACTGACTTGCCTATTTAAATAAAAAAAGTTGCGTTTATATTTTTGTTCAGTATAAGAGTGGATCAGATGCTAGTCCGTGACTGCAAAAGGTGAGACTGATTGCAAATACATATTTGGCTTCCATTTAAGGGATCCATTTGAAGAAAATTGCCAATCACCCCCATAAACAGCTATCTACTTGATAAGACATCTTCAATATGAGTGAGTCCATTATCCAATTTATCATATTTACAGACTCACATATGGAAAACACTATCAAAGGGACCAATTATATTCTGATTTAACAGTATCTCCATTTCACATGTATGTACGTGCCAATTATGTAAATTATATAAACATGTATATTCAAATAGCCTACACTTTAAAAATATATATATTTTACCCCTCCCAGGGGCTATGGGTTTGATAGATTTGATACATGGTGGTTTCAATGTAACCAAGTAAATTATTTTCCATTACATTCTATTCATTGGAAATATATCTATTTTGTATCCACAAAATGTATCCACAAAATGAAATCTGATATGATCCGTGGACGATGTCTTGACACAAAATGTCAGACACGACGGTGCCGTTTAGCCAATCAAGGTTCATGTTCAGCCTGTGTTTACTGGGCGTTGTCCAATTACAATTGAGTTCCGAGTGGTAGTGAATGCACGAACCTCCGCACTATGGACCAATCACTATTTGGGAGAGGAGGGCATAATTGCTTTTTTTCGTCTCCGATTGGTCCTGTCTGGTGTCAGATTTCTCGTCATTCATGCCAGCTAACTGAGAACAAGCGACGGCCTTCTCTAATCTTTCATTGAAAAAAGGCGAAAGCGAGACGAAAATACCAATAGATTGACACCGGTAAGTAATTACACGCTATAAATATAAGGAATAGCACTAAAATATTGAGCGCTAGCCATGAATAATTCCGTTTTCACCATCGCTGTATGACGGCGCTCGCCTGCTGTCACAAGACAACTGTGAGGAGGGAATGTTGTAAGAATACAGAGGCAGGCCTATCTTCCAGTAAAATACCATATATTATCATCATCTGTAGTCATCTTATTTAACAGGTTCGTGTGCATGCCTACTGATATTACGGCCGCCCACGGCGGAACCTGATAGCACAGCCAAATATTTAATGAAATGGTGTCGCCTGTGACCTGTCCTATCCCTTTCTCCACTTCACAAGTTAACGTTACATTGTCACTCATCATAGATGTATGTCTATATTGAGAGTACCACAGGTTCTGTGTAACTCAAGTTATATTGTATTCCAACTGCATGGATGGTATCGCTAGAATCGTTTTAGAGTCGCTAGCTAAATATTTGTTATTTTTCTGTCTCACCCTCCAGCCAAAATGATCCACAGCCTGTTCCTCGTGAACTCCTCGGGGGACATTTTCCTGGAGAAGCACTGGAAGAGCGTTGTGAGCCGCTCCGTGTGCGACTACTTTTTCGAGGCGCAAGAGCGCGCCAGCGAGCCGGAGAACGTGCCCCCAGTCATCCCAACCCCCCACCACTACCTAATCAGTGTGCTAAGGCACCGCATTTACTTTGTGGCAGTTATCCAAAGCGAGGTGCCGCCGCTCTTTGTCATTGAGTTCTTACACAGGGTGGTTGATACATTCCAGGTTTGTACTTGGACTTGGTATACTTACTTTTCGTCCATTCACTTTCACATGTTCAGGTTGTTAATCACCATGGTGCGTTCTTAAATTCACTCTGGAGTGCCAAGTGCGCTCCATGTGCTCATGGCGTTTGTAAATTCAGAGTTGTCAGATTGTCAGTTCTTAAATTCAGAGCCTTTTTCTCTCTACACTTTTTTTTCAATTTTCACCAAAAATGACATTCCCAAATCTGAATGTAGCTCAGTACCTGAAGCAAGGATATGCATATTCTTGATAACATTTGAAAGGAAACACTTGTGGAAGGAAACACTTGTGGAAATGTGAAATTAATGTAGTAGAATATAACACATTAGATCTGGTAAAAGATAATACAAACCAAAAAAAACATGTTTTCAAATTTTTTATTTTTTTTTCAATCATCTTTGAAATGCAAGAGAAAGGCCATACATTGGGATATAATTCTAGGTTTAATTTAGATGTTGTCCACAAGATGGCAGCAGTGTGTGCGCGAAAAGTTTTGGTGGGGGGGGGTTCAAACTGTAGAACCCAGTTACTACATTTAAATATAAAAATCTATTTTATCAAGCAAAACTGTTTCATTTTATCTCTGGGACCCTCAGGATGACAAATCAGAGCAAGAATGTAAGTACATTATTTAACTTCAGAGGTGAATGTATCAAACCAGTTGTCGTGATAAAAGTGTTTTGTTGTGCACTATCCTCATTGTATTTATTTTGCTCTAATAGCTACTGTAAATTGGATACTGCAGTTAGATTAACAAGAATTTAATCATTCTGCCCATATTAAACATGTCTATGTCCTGGAATTAGCTGTTTACAATGTCATTCTAGTCACATTATCGCAAATTGAGCAACAACTGTCCCGGGTTAGGGACACCGATCCCGTAGAGGTTAACTGACTAAAGTTAGCTAGCTACTTCCAGACATAAATGAGAGAACACCTCACTCTGACCAATTCTCTCACCCGAGCAGAGCTGGTTAGGCTGTTTTCATGTTATCCAGAGCTTTGGTGACTAACTGTGCTGCTGGCAACAATTTAATTACGCTTTTTGCCGACGTTTACTGACACCGGCCATATATTCAACGGGTGTTGAGCGTTCGTAAATGCATCAGTTATTCTGCGCTCTGGCACACTCAAACGAGAGTCCTTTGAAATCGGGGTAGATGGCCAGAGGGAATTTACGAATGCACCCTAAGTCTACCTTGCAATGTAATCTATCTGTTTCTGTGAGTTACTGATTGTCTTATTGTTAAGCTACCAAGTGTTACTTTTTAAAATGTTGTAAGTCATTTTGTTAAATCTCTTCTCAATCTCCACTCCCTCAACTGATCCCTCCCTCCCCTGGCCTCTCACTCCCTCCCTCCCTGTTGTCAGGACTACTTTGGGGTGTGCACGGAGGCAGCGATCAAGGACAATGTGGTGGTAGTATATGAGCTACTAGAGGAGATGCTGGACAATGGTTTCCCCCTGGCCACAGAGTCCAATATCCTCAAAGAGCTCATCAAGCCGCCCACCATCCTGCGCACAGTGGTCAACACCATCACAGGTACCTGAAGATGACCAAGTTTGCCTCTGCACAGTTAATTACTATGTCATCACTTTTTCCTGACCATAACAACCTCAACACCCTAGTATTACACAACGCAACTTGACCAGGAAAATCTCGGGCCCCTAGTCATGACATATGTGTTCATCAATAGTTCTATTTATTTACAGATTATTGGCAGTGGGCGTTGGCTATGATTTGTTTTTAAACTTTGCATCTAGACCCATGTCACTGTACACAACTATTGGAATGTGTACATCCTGTTTGTGTGTCATTATATTTGACTGTTCTGTTGTTTGTAGGCAGTACCAATGTAGGGGAGCAGCTCCCTACTGGCCAGTTGTCTGTGGTGCCATGGCGACGCACTGGAGTGAAGTACACCAACAACGAGGCCTACTTTGATGTAGTGGAGGAGATTGATGCCATAATCGATAAATCAGGTATGGTAGGCATACTGCCACATCATGCTCTCCTGTAAATCTATCCTGACCCATTAAAAATAACAAACACAGAATTTGACTTTCTGATTGAGTCGTTCTCTTTCTCCATCTCTCTCTGTTTCTCTCACACACTGTTAGGATCCACTATCACAGCAGAGATCCAAGGGGTGATTGACGCCTGTGTGAAACTGACAGGCATGCCTGACCTCACTCTCTCATTCATGGTGAGTCCTCTCTTTCTCTGTCTCTCTAGCCCAGGGGTGGGCAATCATTTTGTCTCGAGGGCCACATCGTGATTTCAAAATTCAGTATTTTTGGGGGGCCAATTTGTTTCGTCAAATGCATTACCGGCCCGAAAAATTGCAGTTATTTTAAAATATAGGTTCATTATAATTTTTGCATGCTTTCTATCTGTACTGAGCAAAAATATAGAAAATGCACCATGTAAAGTGTTGGTCCCATGTTTCATGAGCTGAAATAAAATATCCCAGAAAACTCCATACGCACAAAAAGCTTATTTCTCAAGTAAAAGGCCACTCTAAAATGTGCAGTTCTGTCACCCAACACAATGCTACAGATGTCTCAAGTTTTGAGGGAACGTGCAATTGGCATGCTGCCTGCAGGAATGACCACCAGAGCTGTTCCCAGATAATTTAATGGTAATTTCTCTACCATAAGCTGCCTCCAACATAATTTTAGAGAATTTGGCAGTACGTCCAACTGACCTCACAACCGCAGACCACGTGTAACCACGCCAGCCCAGGACCTCCACATCCGGCTTCTTCACCTGCGGGATTGTCTGAGACCAGCCACCCGGACAGCTGATGAAACTGAGGAGTATTTCTGTCCGTAAGATATCCCTTCTTGTGGGGAAAAGCTCATTCTGATTAGCTGGGCCTGGCTCCCAAGTGGGTGGGCCTATGCCCTCCCAGTCCTACCCATGGCAGCGCCCCTGCCCAGTCATGTGAAATCCATAGATGAGGGCCTAATGAATTGATTTCAGTTGACTGATTTCCTTATATGAACTGTAACTCAGTAAAATCGTTGAAATTGTTGCGTTTTTGTTCAGTGTAATTTAAGACGTTCAAGAGTTAAAAAAATTACCACAAATAATATTTACATTTGTCTCTACACGCCATAATTTTGTATTTCAGATCAAATGATTTATGAGGCGACAGTACAGAATGTCACCTTTTTTTGTAGGGCTATTTTCATACCTGTTTTACCATTTTAGAAATGAATGCACTTTGTACCCAAGAATATCTTGGGCCTCCTGAGTGGAGCAGTGGTCTATTGGTGAGGAGTCACTGCAGACCCGGGTTCGATCCCGGGCTATGTCGAGGCCGGCCACGACCAGGAGACCCATGATGGGGCGCACAATTGGCCCAGCATCGGCCGGGTTAGGGGAGGATTTGGCGCATGCACGCTGACACGGTTGCCAGTTGTACTGTGTTTTCTCTGACACATTGGTGCGGCTGGCTTCTGGGTTAAGCGAGCAGTGTTTCAAGAAGCAGTGCGGCTTGGCAGGGTCGTGTTTTGGAGGACGCATGGCTCTCGATCTTCGCCTCTCCTTAGTCCGTACGGGAGTTGCAGCGATGGGACAAGACTGTAACTACCAATTTGGATGTCATATAAAACTAAAAAAATACAAATTTGATTAGAATATATTTCTGGACACTTTACATTATGCTACCATGATTACGGATAATTCTGAATGAATCATGTTTAATGATCAGTGGAAAGTACAGATGCACAAATATACTACATGACAAAATGCTTGCTGAACATCTCATTCTAAAATAATGGACATTAATATGGAGTTGCCGCCCCCCCCTTTTGCTTTTCCAACAGTCTTGAAGGAGTTCCCACATATGCTGTGCAATGAGTAGGTGTGTCCAAACTTTTGACTGGTACTATATATTTATTAGAATTTTTTTATTATACTTTTTTTTTTACTCAAACCTCCCGCTGGACAGATTGAATGGGCTGGTGAGCCGGATCCGCTCTAGCCAATCGTTTATCTCCAACCCTGTCCCCTGCAAATAGCCGATCACTCTCTGCCTCTCCGTATGACATACTGAAGTTAACGGTGTCAAAATGGTCCTATCTGTTTCTGTCACTCCCACTCTCTTTCTCTCTGTCTTGATACCCCTGTTTGATCCTGTCACAGAACCCTCGTCTGCTGGATGATGTGAGCTTCCACCCGTGTGTGAGGTTCAAGCGCTGGGAAGCGGAGAGGATCCTCTCCTTCATCCCCCCAGACGGAAACTTCCGGCTGCTCTCCTACCACGTCAGCTCCCAGAAGTCAGTAGCTCTGTTCTCCTCTAGTCTTCTGCTCTGTTTTCTCAGGCTTTTCGCTGGCTTTACAGTATTATACCACATACAGTGCCTTGAAAAAGTATTTGTCCGGTTTCTGATTTTCTCTATTTATGCATATCTTTTTTATACTGGATGTTATCAGATCTTCAACCAAAACCTAATATTAGTTAAATGGAACCTAAGTTTACAAATAACAAAACAAAGATACTTATTTAATTAACAAAGTTATGCAAAATCCAAGTAATTGCGCCTTACACTCAATAACTGGTTGTGCCACCTTTAGCTGCAATGACTGCAACCAAATGCCTCCTGTAGTAGTTGATCAGTCTCACATTGCTGTGGAGGACTTTTGGCCCACTCTTGTCGCTGAGTTAACTTCTTTAACTCATTGACATTTGTGGGTTTTCAAGCATGAACTGCTCGTTTCAAGTCCTGCCACATCATCTCAATTGGATTATGTCTGGACTTTGACTAGGCCATTCCAAAACTTCAAATTTGTTGCTTCTGAACCATTTTCATGTTGACTTGATTGTGTGTCTTGGATCATTGTCTTGCTGCATGACCCAGTTGTTCTTCCACACCGATCTCAACAAACCATTTCTGTATGGACCTCGCTTCCTGCACTTGGGCAAGTCATGCTGTTGCAACAAAGTTGGAGGCACAATATCGTCTAGAATGTCATTGTATGCAGTAGCGCTAAGATTTCACTTCACTGGAACTAAGGGGCCTAACCCGAACCATGAAAAACGGCCCCAGACCATTATTCCTCCTCCACCAAACTTTTGTTGGCACTATGCATTCGAACAGGTAGCGTTCTCCTGGCATCCGCCAAACCCAGATTCGTCCATCGGACTGCCAGATGGTGAAGCGTTTCCACTGCTCCAGAGTCCAATAGCGGCGAGCTTTACACCACTCCAACCAACGCTTGGCATTGCGCATGGTGATCTTATGCTTATGTGCGGCTGCACGGCCATGGAAACCCGTTTCATGAAGCTCCTGATGAACAGTTATTGTGCTGATGTTGCTTCCAGAGGCAATTTGGATCTCGGTAGTGAGTGTTGCAACTGAGGATAGATGATTTTTATGCGTTTCAGTACTCGGTGGTCTCATTCTGTGAGGTTGTGTGCCCTACCACTTCGCGGCTAAGCCGTTGTTGCTCCTAGACGTTTCCGCTACACAATAACAGCACTTACAGTTGACCAGGGCAGCTCTAGCAGGGCAGAAATTTGTCAAACTGACTTGTTGGAAAGTTGGCATCCTATGATGGTGCCACATTGAAAGTTTCTGAGCTCTTCAGTACGGGCCATTCTACTGCCAATGTTTGTCAATGGAGGTTGCATTGCTGTGTGCTCAATTTTATACACCTGTCAGCATCTGGTGTGGCTGAAATAGCCAAATCCACTAATTTGAAGGGGTGTCCACATACTCTTGGCCATGTCGTGCATGTGCTTAAGGCATAACACACACGTCTGCTTGCTTCCCAGTTTCTGAATGTTTACTTTTTCTTGTCATTGTCTTAATTTTAGTCTCCACCCATTAAGGTCAGCAAGGTATTTCAAAGTAAATTGACATTGTAGTTGTGACTCGACCCAAAACTAGAGTTGTTTTAAAGTGTTAGCTAGATGAAGACCTGTGTTTGGTTGAATGTTTACATTAATTATTAAATGGATGTTTTTATTCTCAAAACATCCATTTGACAAAGCATTAGATTTAAGTAGTATAGTTTTAGGAATGTAGTGCAGTACTGTACGTGTCTTGGTATAGATTGGATCATTATCCCTTCTGGTTTTGCTCGGGAAAACCCAGGCACAATATTTGGCACCAACGCCAGTATGACCCTGACATTTTACATTTGTATTCCCACATTTTTAGTAAGAAGTTTCACATTTTTAAAAGTTGTAATAACAAACTGACATCCAAGCAGCAAATGATTCACTTGTTTTATTTAGTACTAGTCACTCGCACACTTTGTGTTCAGTGTGCTCTGCCATGTTTTTGTCTCGGTGTCTGTCCTACCTGTGTCCTTCTGACATTCTGTGTCTGCCCCTCAGTCTGGTGGCCATCCCGGTGTACGTAAAGCACAACATCACG
The DNA here is from genome assembly GCF_045679555.1 of Salvelinus alpinus. Lineage (NCBI taxonomy): Eukaryota > Metazoa > Chordata > Actinopteri > Salmoniformes > Salmonidae > Salvelinus > Salvelinus alpinus. Next base: position 66,909,526 of record NC_092090.1, on the reverse strand, counting down.
TTCAGGGAGGGTAGTTCTCAGGGCCACTTTGAGCTGACCCTGGGCCCCAAGCAGACCATGGGGAAGGGAGTAGAGGCTGTTCTGGTCAGCAGCCAGCTGCCCCGCGGAGTTCTCAACACCAACCTCAACCCCACCCAGGGGACATACACCTTCGACCCTGTCACTAAGGTAAGGTGGTGGGGAAGGGAGTGCATGTATGCGTGCGTGTGTGCAGATATGGATTTACCCGACCAGTTGGTGGTGTATGCTGTAAACTTACATAAGGGTATGTAGTCATACATCCCATGGAATGGTTGATTTCTCCCCCCACCCACCTCTGTGTATTCATAATTATACCCTTCTCCCTATGTGTGGTAATAACAGTGTGAGGATACTGTGTTGTCCCTATGCAGCTCCTGTCGTGGGACGTGGGTAAGATCAACCCTCAGAAGCTGCCTAGTCTAAAGGGCTCTATGAGCCTGCAGGCAGGGGCCTCCAAGCCAGACGAGAACCCCACTATCAACATCCAGTTCAAGATCCAACAGTCGGCCCTCTCTGGTAAAACACACACACACAGGTAGCTTCGAGGTTAGAGTGTTGGGCCAGTAACCGAAAGGTCGCTGGTTCGAATACTGGAGCTGACAAGGTAAAAAATTATTTGCTGTGCCCTAGAGCAAGGCACTTAATCCTAATTGCTCCAGGGGGGCTGTACAATGGTGACCCTGGCCGTGACCCCGCTCCCCGCAGGCGTCTCAGTGGAAGTTGGTATATGCAACAAAAAAATATACATTACACAATTGTGTTTAACAGACGAATACAAGCAGTCCCCCAAATGATTAGTATTATACACACACCTTTATCATAATCGGTTATTACACTCTAGAGTAGAAGTTGCCACTTAGCAGCTGATTTAGTATCAGTTTACTTGACCCATAATCATTTCAGGGAGTAAATAAATATTTAACCCTAGACCAGATCTTATTAATCTACTAACTCCATATTACAAAGCATGCTCAGCAGACAATCACATGACATCCACACAGCTCATTCACAGTGACACCTTTTCCCATTAGATGGAAACAAGATACTCAATCTCTATTTAATCTATCTGATCCTCAGAGAGGTTTGTATCTGTTTCCAAAAGGGGTTTACATGTATCTTATGACCCTTGCAGTGACCAAATCAACGTTTTATGTGACTTTCTGTAGAAATACATTTTGAATAGCAATGTGACACCTTTTCTCCTTTTTTTAATTTCCTTGTTCTTCTCTAGGACTGAAGGTGAATCGGTTGGATATGTACGGGGAGAAGTACAAACCATTCAAAGGCATCAAGTACATGACCAAAGCTGGCAAATTCCAGGTCCGGACATAGAGGCTTGGCTCGCCACTCTCTGGCCTCTGCACCACTACTGTACAACAGATAGGAGGTGGTTTCAGAATGGGGGGGTATGATACATTCCCTGTGTAAATGCATTTCAGGATTTGTCCTCACAAACTAGGGGCTCTGCTGTCTTAACTGAACTACTACAGAATGTGTGACACGACACACGAAATCCTGTTTTTAATGGAGTTGTTTGCACAGTCAAATGTGTTAGTTGAGAGGTTACCAGTCTCAACGTAGCTACGGCTTTTGTAGCAGGCCTAAAATGGTTGTGTCATTTCTGGTTCTCTCTCCAAGCTCTTTGCTATCCTTTCAGTTCGTCTTGTGAGTGAGAATGGCAGGCAAAATGGTTTATGTGCTTCCCTCAGATGTGTAACTACTGTCTACTGCTAGTACCCCTTTTCTCGTGCTTCAATCCATTCCTTATAATCAACATTGCCCAGAGTTTTTTTCTTGTCAGGTCACATGGCCCGGAAACACTCCTGGTGCTACTTCTATTACATTCCTATGTTATTCCTCGGTCCCCTTGGTATTTCCTACCCTCACTTATTCCAAAACTCCCCGTTTCCGGAATTTTTCTTCTCAGTCCTCCGAACCATATTTATGTATTTGCCTGTCTGTCATCAACACTGAAGTCAACACATTTGAGAATGTGACATGAAATCCCTTCCCCTGAATTATGCACAACCATATTCATTGTTCTATCATCAGTTAACACTGTATGTATAACTATGTCCTTCCATATCAAATCTAACGGTTGTATTATGCGGGTGATATGTTACTGCTTTTCTCTCCTTTATATCATGTAAGGTGTCATGTTGAGCACTTTGCTGTGGTCTACCTGAAGTTTTGTCCACCTTAATCCCTCTTGATTACCTTTTTTAATTCTTATTTATTGACCAATGATTGATCAGGGACTGAATCCTGATCCAAGCACAATCCTATACTGTATAGCCCTATTATATAATACAGCACAGATTTATCTTTATTACTCTATAGTGAATTCTCTTTGTAGGTATGTTCTCTATACTGACTGACATACTACAGTTTGATGATAACGATGGGTTTCCCTATCAAGAATGTTAAAGGTTTGTGTTTACAGCTTTTGTTTGTGTGTCTGTCAAATTAATTCAAGTTGAGTTTTACAATGGTATGATATTAAAGATTTCAGAATTGATATGATATACCCTGAATTATCGGGTTAATTTTGGTCCTCTCAGTTAGTGGATACTTTGAAACTACTACAATGTAGTCGGTGTAGATCTGGCTGTTACCAACTTAAAGAGCCACATGTTTCTACATGTCTGTAACTTCAAACACATTTCTGTCATGATATCTTGAGTACTATGAGAGTCCATTAATGAAGATGTATGGGAGGTTTTAATGTTTTTGGTTTGATGAACTAAATGGTAAACAAATGTTGTGGATTGTGCTTCTTTTCTACCCCATATCATGGGTAGGCTACAATGAACATTCCTCTCAAATTATTCGATCTTTGAATTCCACAGATATTCCAAACTTAACAGTTCGACAAATAGCTCACACCAGTTACTATTATGTGGAAAATGACATCAATGCAAATACCAATTTTCATAATTTTGATTAGGAGGACATAGTCCATCTCATATTTGTTTTCTTACCGTCTAAAAAATAATCCCATGATTTGACTAATGTCATTTCATGTTTTAATTTTATTGAGGGTTTGTGTGTAAAACGTAAAAATGTGTACTGTCTGAGATGAGAATGACGTCATGGGGAGAAGCGTTAACTCTGTTGTTCCACTGTGTGTATCGAACTCCACTCCGTAATTTGCTGATCACTTTAACCGCTCCACAACGTTTTCTGCTATTATGTTCTTCGTCTTTTAAATCTAACCAGACCTCGGACCTTCAACGAGTCACTAAGTGAAAAACTGTGTAAAAGAATCGCGCATTTTCTCAAAGTTTATTGGCTACGTTTTGTTTTTATTCTGGGAGTTGAGTTGCTTTTTATGTTACTGTTCCACTGCAATTTCTTGCATTATTTTTCTCATTATTATAATTCACATTCGAACAACTTTTCAATAATAATATCTAGACTTTTGCTTTGCCTTTGAAGGGGGAGTTTATGCTGTTTTATTTTTATAAACTTTATCTAAGGTAAAAAAAAATCGAGGGATATTTAAAGACCCACCCGTCAAACGTGGTATGTATTCTATCTCTTGAGATATTTCTCTATTTCCTTTCTATGGCCATCAGCCTTTCCAAATAGCCTAACAGCTTGTTGTCGAAATAAATCTGGATGTGTATTCCACCAAATGAAAGTGAGTAGTATCTCATCAGTAAAGCAATTAGTCAAATACACATTGGGCCCACTGATAAACTCCAGTATTGAATGTGTGTGACTTCACACATGCCAGATGTATGTATCTGTTTGACAGATAATGAGGTTTATGTAAATGTGATCATACCATCTAATTGTGTATTGTTTTATCTGATGTTTTTCTCACTTTTTATCATTTGAACATTGTTCTTGTCTATTTGCTCCCCGGGGTGGTGTTTTAAAAGTCTGTATTTGATGTTTTTCCCCCTCCAACCCCTTTAACTGACACTTCAATAAACTATTGAAAAAGTGTTTAATACACGAGTTAAAACATTGTTGGTTATAATAATGGAACTGTGTAACAGTCTTGTACAGCGCTGGCGTTTGCCTCCAGTTAAAGCACCCGGTATAAATTGCTGAATAAGCCATGTGCTTATTTTGGAAGTAGGGTACTGGAGCGCGTGTTGCATTGTGGCAACGTGCCATTGCATCTGATTCTGCACAAGACTTTCACAGGAAAGTAGCCTAATTAATACCCGTTGCCAAATACTATCTAATTGTGTGGCTAGGCCTATATTAGCGAGCATGTCAGCTGGCATTGGATAGCCTATATTTAGGATTTTTCATAACGATTTTTCCATTCCAGCATAATTATTTTTTGTTGCATATTGGTTTTTACACACAACCAAACAATACAAAAATAATATTTCACAATTCACCCTGTATTTACGCTCAGTATGCATGGTTACACCTGTCTATAGGCACTTAATTGGGCATCTATATATTTGCGTTGATGATGCATAGGCTTCCTAAAAAGGTTTTAGATTTTTTTGGACAACAATAGGGGTTGAAATAGCCTAGGCTTGGATGTAGAAGATTGACACCCAATATGCAGATGTTTAGGTCTCTATCGTGCCGAATGAATGAAGTCAAACTTCATGCGATTGGTTTGTATCAGAGAGCTTGGGACGATAAGGTTAATTTTGCAAAACGATGATTCTGATATAATTGGCTTTACATTACCGAACCCTCATTAGTTTGAATGGTATCAGCAATTTTTTATCTTGTATTCTTTTGAACTTAACAACATGAATTGGGTTATTTAAAGTACTATATAGGTAGAGAACATTGAATAAAACAAGGCTATGCCAATAACACTTTTTTAAATAAAAATGCAGATAGAACCTTAGTCCCAAATTCTCGTAATGGCACACTGCTCCGTCGGGAATAGTGGTTGTGACTAATGTTGCAATAATAACGACTTTGAAACAATGTTTGGGACGACTGAAAATATTGCTATACTAAAGTAAGAAAGTAACTAGTGGGTTCCCTATCGCGAAAATAAAGACTTCACCTCATCTGCGGATTTGCTCAACTGAAAAGCATCTTCTTCATGTCATTCGAATTCCAGACACGTTGACAATATTAGTGGGCCTAATAATACGTCGTCAAAGCACATTAAATTAGAAAAGCTAATGATACATTTCTGAGTGTATCCTATCTTTGTATATGCAAAATATGAAACAAAATGCTACCGCAGTGATTCAACATGAGCGTGAGTCAACGTCGGCGTAGGCCTGCTGCCGTGGAGAAACAATTTGGCTACACCGGGTTTATCGACACAGTTAAAACATTTCAGTTTAATGAGTCTGACTGTGGAACAAAGAGCTCCGTCGCGGGCATCAACGAAACTCCCTTTCTCATTCATATAGGACAAACAAAGCCCCCTCCTCGTGGGGATGGATCGCCATTATAGAACTCGGCATCTTTTCTCAATTTGCATGTAGGCCCATATCGACCTATGTGCATTTCATCTGCCTGTGTAAGACTCCCAGACAATATTAAAATAGACTGGCATCCCCAGACCCAGCCATTTCTAATGACAGGTCTAGACTACTAATACCTATCCTGATGTGAGATTTATGTATTTCCCTGTAAAGCAGTAATTTATTTGATACATTTGTGTGGGGGGGAAATGACAGGTGAATTTGTATTCTCATATTTGCTCTGTTTATTGGCCTACATGGAACACACATATTGCTATTGTCCATTGTAAATAACTGTTCTCTCTTCCATATTTTTCTCCATGCTGTCTATTCCCACTTTCAGATAGCAACCAGGTAGGCTACTGCTGGATTGGCAAGACCAGACCATGTCTCCTCTCACACCTCCTCCCCTGCTGTGGTTATGGCTGACCCCTATCTGTCCCTCTGGGTAGCTGGGAAAGATGCCCTATCCCCAACGACCAATCTCATCCAGCAGGCCAACCAGGAGACTGAGAGGACAGGATGGACTAGACTAGCATCTAGAAGTTGCATACGTCTCAGCCCTTCTCAGCTCTTACAACAACTACCTTCCAAACTCTAGAACTCTCCCATTAGACTACACTACTCTGTGTTGCTGCTGTTCTGTTTTTATCCCTCACATTGCTACCAGGACTGTGCAGCTAGGCTTTAGGCTGGACTGTCTGTTAGAATGCACAGGTCCAAGGGAGGGCCTGGCCCCCCACCCTTCCAGGACATCTATGAATTCTCCACGGACGGTGACGAGACCGGGACCCAGATCTTTCTGCGGGGCCCGAGGATAGCCATGGAGGGCCCAGGGGTGCCCCTGTCCCCTCACTCCGAATATATCCAGACTGAGCACCAGCAAGGCGGTCTCTTCTCTCTCGGGCCCCCCGCCCATGGAGTGCCCCACGCTGCCCCCCAGGGTAAGAAGAGGAGGCGGTGCGGCGTGTGTGCACCCTGTATACAGAAGGAGAATTGTGGCACCTGCAGCAACTGTATGAACCGTAAGATTGGGAAGCAGATATGTAAGCTGCGTAAATGTGACCAGCTGAAGAAGAAGGGACAGAAGGACTGTGAGGTGAGTGGAAATGACTGACCAAACTTCTAACTAACGCACATTTTCATGATATAGTCCCAGTGGCTATTTCTCCTAGTTCAGTGTGAGACTGTTTAGAGCTGATTGAGGGAAATTGAAGTTGAAAATGTTTACTAGAAAATGTCTCTATATGGCCCTAAAATGTAAATGTCATGACCCATATAAGTTTAACAGTTAAACATGAAAGGGTTTATAGGTTTAGTTTTGTATACAGATAACGACCATATGTGTACATACCACAGCAGAGGAGGATTGTATATGGGTTCGATAACTGATGAATCACATTAATTTAAAAACAGCTAACTTCGAAAGTGCATGCAGCTGGCTGTCTTAGAAGGTTTTCATCAGACCACCTAAGTCAATGCAAGCTGACGTTAAAGCCCCTGTCTGCATCCCCTTGAACATCCTTTAGTTGTCAAATCTGGACATGCATCACCCCAAGGCCTGGTTAAATGAACAGTCCACCCAAATTACACATACAGTATACCTAATCTTGCCTATACCTTAAAGTTTACCTAGGAACAGCTTACCATTGTCATTGTTTTGTGCAAAACAATGGTGGAGATAGGGACCCCTGAAGGCGTTCGCATGCTTCCCATCCGGAACAGTTTGGAACAGTTTGCATGTATTAACAGTTTGTGATGTTTTTGTTTGTTTTGGTCTTTGGCAAGGGTTTAATCGGCTGTTCGTGCACACAAAAATTGTTCTCGTGGCAAGCCGAAGTTGGGAACCGAAGCGTACGCCCCTTCATCGGTCATTGGTCAACAGTAGGGATTCTTCAATTAAGTGTTTGTTGTCATTCAACGATAGCCGACTCGTTCTCATGCACATTTTTTAACTTAAGAAGTACTGTACCAAACATATTAGTTAGATGTAAAATTGCGCGACTAAGATCAACAAAAACATCAAAATGAATGACAGATTTCTTGAGTTATCTTCGATTAATTCTGACTATTTTGGCTACGGCGTCTCAAGATGGACAAACAGTACTATTGCTGCTTTTTTCTCGTTTTTCAAGCATAGGTCTTTTAAGGGAGTATGGGAGCACACTCGTTTGGTTCGCCTAGCTGATTACGGCTAAGCACCAGCCGAACCGAAGCATGCGGAAGCCTTTAGTGTGCTCCAAATAGCATGTCTGAATGGACTCAGACTAAGTTGTTGAGCAACTAGAAGACCAGTCCTTGTCCCAAACAGACATTGTAAATCAGTTGGAGGAATTATTATTCAGCAGATTTCCAGCCTGTTTAAAAGTAATGGAAACAGGTGAGATATCCACTGAAGTGTGGGTATGTGTTCATGTGCGCAATGTGCATGTGTGGGTATAAAAAACTTGATATACATGTATTACAGAAGATTTGACTTCTAGAAAGCTTAATACATTCTATTTTGGTTTGACTGAGGTTTTATGCCAACGCCAGAACTGTCTCCATTAGCTCTATTTGTGGAATAATTGAGATGAGGGTCGTGTTTGGTTTCTCCTTCCAGTCAACAAACAGCAGCAGTGTAGAATTCCTTACAGCGCCCTCTGCGTTTTCTCCCCTGACCCCTGAGGCCCTGCACTGACACTCAGGGTGGGGGTTGACCTTAGGGCCGAGGAGGGGAGGGAGGGTGGGGGTTGACCTAAGGTCCAGGGCCACGGAGGGAGGTGGGGAGGCAGGGAGACGGGGACAGTGTGTGCGGTGCGTACACAGGATGGGGATGGGGCTGAAAGGCAGGTGGACAGGAAGAATGTAAATAAATAGTCAGCAGTGAGGAGGAAGGGAGGAGGGCTCAGGAACAGCTCTGAACTGGCTAGAGAAGGCCTTTTTCCCTCTGTGTGTGTGTTTTAGGATGGGAGGGTGACTCTGTAGACAGGGACATGGATGACAGTTAGGACATGGTGGCCTGTAGCCTTGGGGACAGAGGGAAAGGTCTGAGGAGGGGGGAACAGGTTCAGTCAATTACAGGAAATCTTGGCTTCCTTCCTGGACTGCTCTCCCCTGCTCTGTCACTCTGTCCGCTTTGTTTTCAGACACTCACTGTCCTAATCTGTGATTGGTTACCTAGACCTCACACGTGGTGATAGTTGAAGATGAGGTTCTTGGAGAGGAGTTGTAACCCAGACATTTCAGTAGTCCTGAGTGGGAATAACTTACGTTTATGGATTTATCCTAATTTATTGTCTTTTAGTAACTAAATATTCAGGGACTATACCATTTTTATAGCCTAACATTGTAGAAACGTCCAGCTATATCTAACATGATACTCATGATGACATCTTCTATCCGTCTCAGAGAGGAATACAGGAGCAGCCCAGCTAGTGTTTATGGATTGGATATATGACCTTCCAGAGGTTCTCACTCAGTCCCATTGTTGTTAGAAGTAGAATATTTATGGCCACCATAGATTATACCAGTGAACTCTAGGGGAACTCTTCCTCTATTCAACCTGCTGTTCAGTAGCTAGGGTCTGAACCATAGTAATAGTAACACTGGTAGCTGTCTTTCTGTCTCTTACTGTAGCTGCCTAAACTCAGCAAAAAAAGAAACGTCCTCTCACTGTCAACTGCATTTATTTTCAGCAAACTTAACTTGTGTAAATATTTGTATGAACATAACAAGATTCAACAACTGAGACATAAACTGAACAAGTTCCACAGACATGTGACTTACAGAAATTGAATAATGTGTCCCTGAACAAAGGGGGGGTCAAAATCAAAAGTAACAGGCAGTATCTGGTGTGACCACCAGCTGCATTAAGTACTGCAGTGCATCTCCTCCTCATGGACTGCACCAGATTTGCCCGTTCTTGCTGTGATATGTTACCCCACTCTTCCACCAAGGCACCTGCAAGTTCTCAGACATTTCTGGGGGGAATGGCCCTAGCCCTCACCCTCTGATCCAACAGGTCCCAGACGTGCTAAACGGGATTGAGATCCGGGCTCTTCGTTGGCCATGGCAGAACACTGACATTCCTGTCTTGCAGGAAATCACGCACAGAACGAGCAGTGGCAGGTGGTATTGTCATGCTGGAGGGTCATGTCAGGATGAGCCAGCAGGAAAGGGTACCACATGAGGGAGGAGAATGTCTTCCCTGTAACGCACAGCGTTAAGATTGCCTAGAATGACAACAAGCTCAGTCCGTTGATGCTGTGACACACCGCCCCAGACCATGACGGACCCTCCACCTGCAAATCGATCCCACTCCAGAGTACAGGCCTCGGTGTAACGCTCATTCCTTCGACGATAAACGCAAATCCAACCATCACCCCTGGTGAGACAAAACTGCGACTCGTCAGTGAAGAGCACTTCTTGCCAGTCCTGTCTGGTCCAGAGACAGTGGGTTTGTGCCCATAGGCGACTCGACTCGTCTCGTTGTTGCCTGTGATGTCTGGTGAGGACCTGCCTTACAACAGGCCTACAAGCCCTCAGTCCAACCTCTCTCAGCCTATTGCGGACAGTCTGAGCGCTGATGGAGGGATTGTGCGTTCCTGGTGTAATTAGGGCAGTTGTTGTTGCCATCCTGTACCTGTCCCGCAGGTGTGATGTTCCGATGTACCGATCCTGTGCAGGTGTTGTTACATGTGGTCTGCCACTGCGAGGATGATCAGCTGTCCATCCTCTCCCTGCAGCGCTGTCTTAGGCGTCTCACAGTACAGACATTGCAATTTATTTCCCTGGCCACATCTGCAGTCCTCATGCCTCCTTGCAGCATGCCTAAGGCACGTTTACACAGATGAGCAGGGACCCTGGGCATCTTTCATTGGTGTTTTTCAGAGTCAGTAGAACGGCCTCTTTTTCATAACTGTGACCTTAATTGCCTACCGTCTGTAAGCTGTTAGTGTCTTAATTAGAGGTCGACCGATTAATCGGAATGGCCGATTAATTAGGGCCGATTTCAAGTTTTTATTAAATTTTTTATGTTACACCTTTATTTAACTAGGCAAGTCAGTTAAGAACACATTCTTATTTTCAATGACGGCCTAGGAACGGTGGGTTAACTGCCTTGTTCAGGGGCAGAACGACAGATTTTTACCTTGTCAGCTCAGGGATTCAATCTTGCAACCTTACGGTTAACTAGTCCAATGCTTTAACCACCTGCCTCACGAGGAGCCCGCCTGTTACGCGAATGCAGTAAGAAGCCAAGGTAAGTTGCTAGCTAGCATTAAACTTATCTTATAAAAAACAATCAATCATAATCACTAGTTATAACTACACATGGTTGATGATATTACTAGTTTATCTAGCGTGTCATGCGTTGCATATAATCGATGCAGTGCGCATTCGCGAAAAAGGACTGTTGTTGCTCCAACGTGTACCTAACCATAAACATCAATGCCTTTCTTAAAATCAATACACAGAAGTATATATTTTTAAACATGCATATTTAGCTAAAAGAAATCCAGGTTTGCACGCAGAGTCAGAGTGTATGCAACAGTTTGGGCCGCCTGGCTCATTGCGAACTAATTTGCCAGAATTTTACGTAATTATGACATAACATTGAAGGTTCTGCAATGTAACAGGAATAACGGGTGGATGCCACCCGTTAGATAAAAAACCGAAAAACGGTTCCGTATTTCACTGAAAGAATAAACGTTTTGTTTTCGAGATGATAGTTTCCGGATTCGACCATATTAATGACCTAAGGCTCGTATTTCTGTGTGTTATTATGTTATAATTAAGTCTATGATTTGATAGAGCAGTCTGACTGAGTGATGGTAGGCACCAGCAGGCTCGTAAGCATTCATTCAAACAGCACTTTCGTGCGTTTTGCCAGCAGCTCTTCGCAATGCTTCAAGCATTGCGCTGTTTATGACTTCAAACCTATCAACTCCCGAGATTAGGCTGGTGTAACCGATGTGAAATGGCTAGCTACATTTACATTTACATTTAAGTCATTTAGCAGACGCTCTTATCCAGAGCGACTTACAAATTGGTGCATTCACCTTATGATATCCAGTGGAACAACCACTTTACAATAGTGCATCTAACTCTTTTAAGGGGGGGGGGTTAGAAGGATTACTTTATCCTATCCTAGGTATTCCTTAAAGAGGTGGGGTTTCAGGTGTCTCCGGAAGGTGGTGATTGACTCCGCTGACCTGGCGTCGTGAGGGAGTTTGTTCCACCATTGGGGTGCCAGAGCAGCGAACAGTTTTGACTGGGCTGAGCGGGAACTGTACTTCCTCAGAGGTAGGGAGGCGAGCAGGCCAGAGGTGGATGAACGCAGTGCCCTTGTTTGGGTGTAGGGCCTGATCAGAGCCTGAAGGTACGGAGGTGCCGTTCCCCTCACAGCTCCGTAGGCAAGCACCATGGTCTTGTAGCGGATGCGAGCTTCAACTGGAAGCCAGTGGAGAGAGCGGAGGAGCGGGGTGACGTGAGAGAACTTGGGAAAGTTGAACACCAGACGGGCTGCGGCGTTCTGGATGAGTTGTAGGGGTTTAATGGCACAGGCAGGGAGCCCAGCCAACAGCGAGTTGCAGTAATCCAGACGGGAGATGACAAGTGCCTGGATTAGGACCTGCGCCACTTCCTGCGTGAGGCAGGGTCGTACTCTGCGAATGTTGTAGAGCATGAACCTACAGGAACGGGTCACCGCCTTGATGTTAGTTGAGAACGACAGGGTGTTGTCCAGGATCACGCCAAGGTTCTTAGCACTCTGGGAGGAGGACACAATGGAGTTGTCAACCGTGATGGCGAGATCATGGAACGGGCAGTCCTTCCCCGGGAGGAAGAGCAGCTCCGTCTTGCCGAGGTTCAGCTTGAGGTGGTGATCCGTCATCCACACTGATATGTCTGCCAGACATGCAGAGATGCGATTCACCACCTGGTTATCAGAGGGGGGAAAGGAGAAGATTAATTGTGTGTCGTCTGCATAGCAATGATAGGAGAGACCATGTGAGGATATGACAGAGCCAAGTGACTTGGTGTATAGCGAGAATAGGAGAGGGCCTAGAACAGAGCCCTGGGGGACACCAGTGGTGAGAGCACGTGGTGCGGAGACAGATTCTCGCCACGCCACCTGGTAGGAGCGACCTGTCAGGTAGGACGCAATCCAAGCGTGGGCCGCGCCGGAGATGCCCAGCTCGGAGAGGGTGGAGAGGAGGATCTGATGGTTCACAGTATCAAAGGCAGCCGATAGGTCTAGAAGGATGAGAGCAGAGGAGAGAGAGTTAGCTTTAGCAGTGCGGAGCGCCTCCGTGACACAGAGAAGAGCAGTCTCAGTTGAATGACTAGTCTTGAAACCTGACTGATTTGGATCAAGAAGGTCATTCTGAGAGAGATAGCAGGAGAGCTGGCCAAGGACGGCACGTTCAAGAGTTTTGGAGAGAAAAGAAAGAAGGGATACTGGTCTGTAGTTGTTGACATCGGAGGGATCGAGTGTAGGTTTTTTCAGAAGGGGTGCAACTCTCGCTCTCTTGAAGACGGAAGGGACGTAGCCAGCGGTCAAGGATGAGTTGATGAGCGAGGTGAGGTAAGGGAGAAGGTCTCCGGAAATGGTCTGGAGAAGAGAGGAGGGGATAGGGTCAAGCGGGCAGGTTGTTGGGCGGCCGGCCGTCACAAGACGCGAGATTTCATCTGGAGAGAGAGGGGAGAAAGAGGTCAAAGCACAGGGTAGGGCAGTGTGAGCAGAACCAGCGGTGTCGTTTGACTTAGCAAACGAGGATCGGATGTCGTCGACCTTCTTTTCAAAATGGTTGACGAAGTCATCAGCAGAGAGGGAGGAGGGGGGAGGAGGGGGAGGAGGATTCAGGAGGGAGGAGAAGGTGGCAAAGAGCTTCCTAGGGTTAGAGGCAGATGCTTGGAATTTAGAGTGGTAGAAATTGGCTTTAGCAGCAGAGACAGAAGAGGAGAATGTAGAGAGGAGGGAGTGAAAGGATGCCAGGTCCGCAGGGAGGCGAGTTTTCCTCCATTTCCGCTCGGCTGCCCGGAGCCCTGTTCTAGTTAGCTAGTTAGCGGGGTGCGCGCTAATAGCGTTTCAAACGTCACTCGCTCTGAGACTTGGAGTAGTTGTTCCCCTTGCTCTGCATGGGTAATGCTGCTTCGAGGGTGGCTGTTGTCGATGTGTTCCTGTTTCGAGCCCAGGTAGCGGCGAGGAGAGGGATGGAAGCTATACTGTTACACTGGCAATACTAAAGTGCCTATAAGAACATCCAATAGTCAAAGGTATATGAAATACAAATCGTATAGAGAGAAATAGTCCTATAATTCCTATAATAACTACAACCTAAAACTTCTTACCTGGGAATATTGAAGACTCATGTTAAAAGGAACCACCAGCTTTCATATGTTCTCATGTTCTGAGCAAGGAACTTAAACGTTAGCTTTCTTACATGGCACATATTGCACTTTTACTTTCTTCTCCAACACTTTGTTTTTGCATTATTTAAACCAAATTGAACATGTTTCATTATTTATTTGAGGCTAAATTGATTTCATTGTATTATATTAAGTTAAAATAAGTGTTCATTCAGTATTGTTGTAATTGTCATTATTACAAATACATTTTAAAAACCGGCCGATTAATTGGTATCGGCTTTTTTTGGTCCTCCAATAATCGGTATCGGTATCGGCGTTGAAAAATCATAATCGTTCGACCTCTAGTCTTAATGACCGTACCACAGGTGCATGTTCATTCATTGTTAATGGTTCATTGAACAAGCATGGGAAACAGTGTTGAAACCCTTTACAATGAAGATCTGTGAAGTTATTTGTTTTTTTACAAATTATCTTTGAAAGACAGGGTCCTGAAAAAGGGATGTTTCTTTTTTTGCTGAGTTTAGGTCTAGTTAAAAGTCAGACAAACAGTATATACAGACGTGCTCAAATTTGTTGGCACCCTTACAGCTCGTTGAAATAATGCTTATTTCTTCCTGAAAAGTGATGAAATTAAAAGCTATTTTGTCATGTATATTTGCATGCCTTTGGTATGTCATAGAATAAAGCAAAGAAGCTGTGAAAAGAGATGAATTATTGCCTATTCAACAAAGATATTCTAAAATGGCCTGGACACATTTGTTGGTACTCCTTAGAAAATATAAGAAATAATTGGATTATAGTAATATTTCAGGCTAATTAGTTTATTTAATTAGTATCACACATGTCTCCAATCTTGTAAATCAGTCATTCAGCCTATTTAAATGGAGAAAAGTAGTCACCGTGCTGTTTGGTATCATTGTGTGCACCACACTGAATATGGACCAGAGAAAGCAAAGGAGAGATTTGTCTGAGTAGATCAGAAAGGAAATAATAGACAAGCATGGTAAAGGTAAAGGCTACAAGACCATCTCCAAGCAGCTTGATGTTCCTGTGACAACAGTTGTAAATATTATTAAGAAGTTTAAGGTTCATGGAACTGTAGCCAACCTCCCTGGGTGCGGCCGCAAGAGGAAAATCGACCCCAGATTGAACAGAAGGAGAGTGCGAATGGTAGAAAAAGAACCAAGGATAACTGCCAAAGAGATACAAGCTGAACTCCAAGATGAAGGTATGTCAGTTTCTGATCGTACCATCCGTCACTTTTTGAGCGAAAGTGGGCTCCATGGAAAAAGACCCAGGACGACTCCACTTTTGAAAGAAAAACATAAAGCCAGACTGGAATTTGCTAAAATGCTGAGTCAAAACTGGAGCTTTTTGGCAAGTCACATCAGCTCTATGTTCACAGACGGGAAAAAAGGAAGATTTCAAAGAAAAGAACACCATACCTACAGTGAAACATGGAGGCTGGGTTATGTTTTGGGGCTGCTTTGCTGCGCCTGACACCGGGTGCCTTGAATCTGTGCAGGGCACAATGAAATCTCAAGACTATCAAGGCATTCTGGAGTGAAACGTGCTGCCCAGTGTCAGAAAACTCTCTCTCTGTCACGTGTGCTCCCTCTCCGGCCTCTAGGTCACCAGGCTGCTCGTTATGGCGCACACCTGTCACCATCGTAACGTTCACCTGGACTCTATCACTTCCCTGATTACCTTCCCTATATATGTCACTCCCTTTGGTTCCTTCCCCAGGTGTTTCTGTTTCAGTTCCATGTCTGTGTGCTGTTAGCGTTTCTTGTTTTGTATTATGTTCCGTTTATTTTATTAAAATACTCACTCCCTGAACTTGCTTCCCGACTCTCAGCGCACAACGTTACAGAATGACGCCTCACCTAAAGGAAGCATCAGGGAGTGTTTTTTTTGTTTCGGTGGGAATGACGTCGGGTCCGGGAGCCGCTACAGGCTCTCATCCCTGAGACAGATCTCCAGGCTCCCCTGCTTCCTCCGGCTCGTCAGGCTCTCATGCCTCAGCCGGATCACCAGGTTCCCCTGCTTCGCCCGGCTCGTCAGGCTCTCATGCCTCAGCCGGATCACCAGGTTCCCCTGCTTCCCCCAGCTCGTCAGGCTCTCATGCCTCAGCCGGATCACCAGGT